>NW_006408593.1:4692296-4701897 GCF_000296735.1 Chrysochloris asiatica | reverse complement strand
ATATATATAATCAATTCATTCTATTTGTACATAAAATGTCAATTTTTAAGAAAATAGTTTTTGTAATGAATAAGGAGTATATGCACTTCTTACCTTGCTCCTCCATGCAAATGGAATCAAGTGGAAGATGTGGTTGTTGTGTGTCTTCTAGTTATTTCTGATTCACACTGACCCTAAAGGCCGAGTAGAATTGCTGCTGCAAAGGCTATGCTAGATTGTAGTCTTTACAGAAGCAGATTTCCAGTTTTGTCTCCTGCAGAACCGTTTGTGGGTTCTAACTACTGAGCTTCAGTTAGCGGTCAAGCACATTCATCATTGCACCCCTGAAAACAAAAAAACCAAACCCACTGCCAGTAAGTTGATTCTGCCTCAAAGCAACCCTACACAGTATTTCTGACGCTGTAAATATTTCCAGGAGCAGAAAGTCTCATCTTACTCCCACTCAGCAGCTCGTGGATTTGAACTGCTGACTTTACGGTTCACAGTCTGGTGCGTATTTTCTTAAATGGAAGATAGATCTGCCAAATGGATCTGAGTATGAAGGACAAGTTAGTACAGTGGCTGTTTACCAGGACTGTGCCATGAGAGTTCTGAGATTTGAATCCCAGGATTCTGACTTCTCTTCCTTAGTTCCCTCATTAATGTCATGGGGCTCAAAGGGTGCATGTCTCATAGGAACATTGTCAGGGTGAAGAGCATTAGTATTTGTAAAAGGTGTAGAACCATCCCTAGAACATGCTCAGTGCTAGCTTTATACATATAATTTTAAATGGAGCCCTATTTTGATGTAAATAACCTTTCTTTTGTAGTGTTAGAAAATTTCAGTGCTATTTATTATTAATTTGTTTCACTAGATAGTTGGTTAGTGATTTAGTTAATCATTTGATTTTACTATTTTGTTTTTTAAAGCAAGAAACACCAGATTAGCTTCAAAATAATGTAAATAGTATGAAGACCAAGAATCCATGGCAAAATGTCTGCTAAGGAAGTAAAGATGTGTCTGTCACATCTGGAATGATAAGCCAGGTGGTTTTCCTCATTTGAGCTTTTTAAGTATCTCATTAGCAGGATATATACAAACTTTCCTATCTTATTCGTCCATCTGTGATTGCTCTCTGGTCAATATCTTGATATATCTGTACATATAACTTTAAAAAATTTAAATGCCAGTATCCAGATGGTGCGCAAAGTTTGCCATTTAGGAAGAATTTTCCATTTGACAAAATGTAGATGCTGATTACAAATGAAACACTGACATTTAAAGATTTGGCCATCAGTTTGTTTTTTTGTTTTATTTTGTTTTTTTAAAGAAAAGGAATTGTTTTTCTAATTTTTATTATGTCAATTCAAGCTATATTGTTGACAAAGTCATAGGACATGCTAATGAGAGGCCAGTTTGTCCTTAAGAACAAGTCCTGTTCAGGGCAGTTACAAAGCTCTTCTTGTGGGTTTTTTTTTTTTTTTTATTTCAGCTTTCCTTTCTGTTATTTTGCTCATGAATCTTATCTCCCTATACTGTAACTCTGAAAAATCAAAAAAATCGAAGTTATTTTGAAAATGGAGAGTTAATAGTGTCTTAATCTTATGGCAGCTTGAGGACTAAGGTGCTCCTGACCCAAACCATGGTATTTTCAATAACCTCATATGGATGCGCAAGCTGGACAGTAAATAAGGAAGATCTTATAAGAATTGATGCCTTTGAGTTGTGATGTTGGAGGAGAATACTAAAAGTGCCATGGGCTGCCAAAAGAACCAATAGATCTGTTTTGGAAGAAGTGCAGTCAGAGTGTTCCTTAGAGGCCAAGATTACTAAACTTTGTCTCTCATACTTTGGACGTATTGTCAGGATGGAACAGTCTCTGGAGAAGGATATCATGCTTGGTAAGATGGAGGGTCGGAGAAAAAGAGGAAGACCCTCAACTAGATGGATTGGCTAGGTGGTAGCATTGATGGATTCAAGTGTGGCAGTGGTAGTGAGGTTGAGCCAGGATCAGACATTGATTTGTTCCGCTGTACATGGGGTCGCTATGAGTCGGTTCCGACTCGATGGCACCTGACAGCAAGAACAACAGTCTTATACTGTGTGTCTTTAAGCAACTTTATAACGTTTCTCTATTTTGTTTTGATTTGTAATATGCAGTATGGGAACACAGTTTTAAAGTACTTCTCCAATCTCATCGATGTTCCTAAACTCTTTCTGGGTAAATATCCTGAACTTGCATTGCTTAAGGATTTTGTTTTGTCCCATTGATAAAATAATCTATGAAAATCTTTTTTGTCTAGCTTGTATCATTTCATTGTTGTATCTTTTTTTTTATTCGCCAACTTTTATATTCTAGAGATCACATTCCTTATTCTTCTTAATACTTCTCTGTAGATGTGACCCTTAGCTAAAATATCCAGTTTTCTTGTTTGCTTGTGTTTCCTTAATAATCTTATTTTTCTTTTTTATGATAAAATTTAATATGTAATTTGAATATTGGTTTTGACCAATATTATACTGTTTGACTTACGATACAAGAATTATTGATAAACTTTACATAATTTCCGGGTATCTTTCTGGTTAATTTCTTAACTTTACATCTGTACAGCCATTGAAAAGTAGAAAAAGAACTTAATATTGAATCTTCTAATGATCAGAGGGGCTATATATCTTTTTCTCTTTTTCATTTTGGCTTTCAATTAAACAGAATTATTTTAGGCTTTAGATAGTTGGGATGCATAACTAGGACATATGACTTTGTATTGTTTTACATATGAAAGTATAATATGTTCATAGTCATAGTCAGTTTCCAGTAGGAAGCGCACTGACACTAGCATTTGACCAAAGGAGAATGGACGGGTATCCCTGTCTTCTGAACTTCATTACTTTTTAACTTGCAAAGCAACACTTCCCTTGTGTTGAGGGATTTATGAGGGTAAGTCAAAACACATTTCTACAAAATCACAGAAACCTTTATTAAACAAAAATATCAAAATGTGAAGCAATTGTTTCTCAAAACATCCTCCATTGAGGTCTCTACACTTATGAAGGTGGTGTTTCCCCCTGCTAAGGTAGTGTTTCTACTCTCTAACCCCTTAACCAAAGAATGCTGCACTCTCCGATTTACACCACATCAAAAGGGCAATTTTGGCATCCTGGAGGGCCTCAAAATCATATTCCTTTGAAAAATTATTTAAGTTTTACAAATCAAAAGAAGTCTGAAGGGGCATGATCAGGACTCTACGGTAAATGGTATCAAGTATCCCAGTGATTTCTTATGAGACAGCCCTAGCAACTCTTGTCAAGATGGAAAAACAAATTCTCAGTACAACCTTCCTGGCCATTTCCTCACCAATGAAGTTTTCAGTTTTCTTCAATCTTATTCATTATGAGTCCCCATGATCATCCTGTGTCCTTTGAGAAAAATCTCTCAAGATTATCCCTTTGGAATCTTTTAAAACAGTCACCAAATCTTCTAAGCCGTCTTCTCTGCCTTGAATTTAACTGGCCCAGCAGATGCTTTTAGAAGCTGCTGTTTGATTGGATCTTTGTTTTAGTAGCCACCTTAATAAGGTTTAGAGAAACTAGAGAACTTTTCTGCAACCATCTACAGATTGCAGAAACCTGCTTAAACTTATTATTTTTTTTTCTGGAATAAATCATTGATTGTATGAACTGGAATCTTAACAGCAATACTTGTACTTATCTGCATATGCCTAATGCAATATGTTTTCCCAGGGCTACAAGCTGATGATAGTGAAAAGTAGCAATTATACTTTTTAACATCTAAGGAGCTCTGGTAGCATAGTGGTTATGAATATGGCTGCTAACCTCAAGGTCGGCAGTTCGAAACTACCAGCTGTTCTGCAATAGAAAGATGAAGCTTTCTGCTCCTGTAAAGATTTACAGCCTCGGAAACAGGGTCACTATGAGTCAGAACCAACTACACGGTACTTAACTAACAACAACCAGGAGCTCTGGTAGCAGAGTGGTTATGAGTCGGGCTGCTAACCTCAAGGTCAGTAGCTCAAAACTAGCAGCCATTCCACAGGAGAAAGATGAGGTTTTCTGTTCCCGTAAAGATTTACAGCCTCAGAAATCCTAAGCAGGGTCTCTATGAGTTAGAACCAACTCCATGGCAAATAACCACCATGGAGTCCTGGTGTGGTACTGTAGGATAAAATAAACACTCAATCCCAAGGTCGGTTTGAGCCACAAGGTCAGTGACTCAAACTCACCAGCTGTTCCTCGGAAACCCTATACAGGGGGCTATGAGTTGTAACCGATTCAACGACAGTTAACAAAACAACAAAAAGCCTCTATAGAAAATGTCTCCAATAGTTTAAAGATGTGATCTCCTTCCAACTTTTGAAATAGCCATTATTTTATACCAGACTTTGTCCAGTGTGATCAATGACCATAAACCCCAAATCCACTGACATTGAGTAGATTCCTACTCATAGCAACCCTCTATGTAATGTTCCTGAGACTGTAAATCTTTATAGGTGCAGACAGCCTCATATTTCTCATATAGAGTGTGTGGTGGGTATGAACCACTGACCTTGTGACTAGCAGTCCATTGCTTAACCCACAGTACCACTGGTTACCCCTATATACAAAACACATTTTGTTTACTGGAGGAATTAGATTTAGCCTTCTCCCCCCGGTTACCAGCACATGAACTTATGGCCAGATATAGCTCTAACTCAGATAATAAATAGTGTCCCCGTTGTGACCTAACAAATGCTGTGATATAAAGTCTACAAACATAATAGACTGCTTGTAGCCCTAGGAACATGGGTAATCCTCAGCGCACTTACTCTAGGGAGCTCAAAGTGCTGTGTAAATGACAATTTACCTTGCTTACCTTTGACTCAGATACTGCCAGGGCCTTGTAATTTTCCTCAGATTAGAGGTTCACTTTGCTGTAAGGATAAGAGGATAACAAACTAAAATTCCGAACAACTACCATCAAACAATGTTCAACTCAATAGTCTGTTTGGATGTGTTCTGATTACATAGACCATAATTTATTTTATAGATTCACAAAGATGAATTGTCTTATCTTCAGTTATGTGTATACTCTAAAATTCTAGGCTGGAAAAATCAAAGGTAACACAGCTCTCAGGAAGCCCCCCTGTGGAGAGTTAGGATGGCACACAGTGAATTTTGATTCAAGTCAACAAGGTTTGACCAAGCATATACTGTCTACCCAGCGCTATTCTAGTGTCGTGAAGATATAAAACAGAAATCGTCAACTTTGTTAAGGAAGCACTTGAGAGTGGACATATAAATCTTGTGTCTAAAAAGATTCTGTGTGCATGGATTTCATCTCAATATAAAGAAAACAAAAACCCTCATATCGGCACCAACAAATAGCATCATGATAAAGGGTGAAAAGATTGAAGCTTTCAGAGACTTCATTTTACTTGTGTCTCGAATCAACACTCATGAAAGCAGTAGTCAGAAATCAAATGACATTGCATTAGGCAAATCTGCTGTAAAAAACCTCCTTAAAGAGTTCAAGAGCAAACATATCAGTTTGAGGACTAAGGACTACACCCAGATGGTGAGACTTCATCTTTCATACTTCATGCATGTTATCAGGAGGCACCAGTTTATCAGTGAAAAATAGGAAAACCCCCAACAGGATGGACTGATACAGTGTCGGTAACAATGGGCTCACACTTAAAAAGTGTTTGGCACAGGACCCAACAGCATTTCATTTCGTTTATTGTGCACAGGGTTGCTGTGACTTAGAACCAACTCGACAGTACCTAAAAAAAATATGTACATGATGTGTGAAGGACCTTGTGCCTGATCAACAGAATGGCATTGCAACTACCCCTAGTTGGCATTGAATGGGGTCCTGCTTGAGCTTCCAGTCTCCTGGGAAGCTTGGGTCTTTGTTACACCTGGAAAGCCCCACCCCCCACCTCCCATCATTCCAGGTTTCAGGAAAATCTCCATAGCCCTGCCCAAATTGCCATATCCCCCCCCCAAATCTCCATACCCCCCTGCCCATTGTAAACTCACCAGAACTGTACCCAGACCACACCACCTTAAATACCCCAGTCTGTATGACAACAGAGGGGCTCTTGGTCTCCTCTGGATACTTAAGAGTACCCCCTCCCAGGTTTACTCTCGATAAACCTGCCTGTTGTAGAAGCCAAGACTCTCTCCTTTGATACTCTTTCTTTCTTTTCCTTACATTGTGGTTATGATTTTGTTATATAATTCAATCCATAGAGAGACATGACATGTTCATGCATATGAAAGGGGAAGGGATTTGATTTGAACGAATACTCTTTCCTGAGGTCACTCACTAGACACAAATTAGGTAGAAAGCAAGAGTTTAAAAGCATCATCTTTGATGGGTGCAATGTGAACATTTTGTTTCATTATGTGAACCAGGATATTATAAAAAAGGTTTTTTTTTTTTTTTTTTTTTTTTAAATGTCCCTTGGGACTGAATCTTGAGATGGAGTTAGGATATCAAGTAATGGTACCAGTCTTATTTTGTTACGATGGATAGCTTGAGATTTTGTAGTATCAAACATATCAGTCATGCATTAAAGTGTATTAAATTTTTGTATTCCATTAAGGTTTGGTAATGCCTTTGAGAATTTTTACACTGCTTCAGTTCTGTTAAGGAGATTGTGCATGAGGCTTTGTTTTCTTGGTTTGTTTATATTACACTATGGTGAAAAATAATACCATAGAACCAGAATGGAGGTGAGAGTGGTTATTGAAATACGAGGACCTCAAGTGTCAGCCTTTCCTTATTTTATTTCCAGGAATAAAAGTTGGAGATGTTGACGTTAGTTTTCTTAATCAGATACACACACAATAAGGGACAGGATAAAATGACCCATGTCTTCACAGCTAATAATTTATTGTAAGAAACAAACAGTAAATGCATAAGCCAACAGATAAATATTTAATTACGAACTGAGATGAATTACTATGAAGGACAAAGTTAGAGAGTAATGCAAATCAGCCTTGTATGTTTTAGGGTATCAGAGCAATCTTCTTAGAGAAGATGGCATTTCCTTTGAGTCTTGATAGACGACTACAGTTGTATCAGACAAAGACTGAGAAAGAAAAGTGTGCTGCTCCTGGAAGACAAATCCACTTAAGAGGAAGGATTTAATGTGGGAAAGATAGACTGCATTTGGAAAGAGAAGGAAAGTCTGTGTAGCTGGAAAATCACCAAACCAAGGAAGAACATTCTAAGGGGTCGGGTTACACAGATAGGCAGGCTCTATGTTCTGCTGTAGCTCTGTGCAATAAGCACTGAACTGCTAACAACATATTTGGTGGTTCAAACCCACCTAACATTCCTTGGAATCCGTATACAAGGTCCGAACTGACTTGACAGCACTTAACAACAACAGAAACAAATTCAGGTGAGACAATACTATTTTATGCAATGGGAAGCCATTGTTGTTGTTGTTGTTAGGTTCCAGTCAATTCCCACCCATGGCTAGGATATCCTGTATAGGATTTCCAAGGAGCAGCAGGTGAGCTTGAACCACCAACCTTGCAGTTCAAATGACTTTGCAGTCTGACACTTTAACCCACAGCACCACACCAGGATGTGTTTTAAACAGGGAGCTGACTTGGTTTCATACCGTATGGTTCCATTTCTATGACATTGTAGAAAAGATAAAGCTTTATGGGCAGAAAACTGATTATTAGTTGCTAGGGTAAGTCAGAACAGACTCAATGAAACTTAACAACCACAACAGGAGTTAAAAGTGGGTTTAAGGGATCACTTGCAAAGGGCAAACAGAAATATTCTGTCTTCATTTCAGTACATTTGTTAATATTTATTGATATGTACACATAAAATTGCTATATTTTACTGTTTTTAAGTTATGCCTCAGTATTGAGCAAATCATGAGAATGATTGCAGGAGGCATGGGAGAGAGCAGGTGACAAGGTTGGCCCATCCTCTGTGTGTCATTTGAGATAAGGTTATTTCTTAGGTTGTGGTGGTATCACACACTGGGCCCTCCACCCAACTGCTGTGCAGAGTCAGATACTAGCATAAGGTATTCATTTTTCAGCTTCTTTTCCTTGTGACAGTTTGCTGAAAATAGCTTCTGGATGCCAGAGGTGAAGACAGAGGTTTAGAACCCAGAGCATGCGCCAAAGGAATGTATCTGAATGTCAGGGGTTCCATGGTGTCAACAGTAGAGAAGACAAGAATTGTTGAGTTTTTCCAAGGGTCACTCCTATTCAGAATAATTTAGGAGAAAGGAAATGAAGATGCTGAAGAAGGAAACAGAATTGAAATGTGGACTCTTATTTGTCCTTTGTGAGCTAAAGGGCAAGCAGTTGGGTATGTCTTGGAGAAACTGAAGCCAGTAGAGAGTAGGCATGGGGGCAAGGATTGCTGGATAAATCTTCACTCCTAAAAACGTGCTGTGTAATTTCACTTCTCTGAAAAAGACTTGGTGCTGGTACCTCATCAGCAGTATATTAGATACATCAGAGAAATACATTCATATAAATAAGGTACTCTGGAAATAAATGTATATTTTTTCTATCAGTGATGTATTTTGTCTAAGGCAGGGGAAGTGTTTTCTATTTTCTTTATTACATGATGGAAATTCTTTTTTTTTTTTTTTTTTTAACCTTTTTGTAGTGCTTTGTAACTGAAGGAATAATCGATGAGCAAATTTTCAAGTTGTTTATTCTTGGTCATGCAACGGACTAAACTATGTTAAACCATAGTGAAGAAATTGTTGGAAACTTTACATGCCATGTGATTGCTTAAATTATTTCTATTATTAAGAGAAAATGTACTATAGAATACCTTAAAAATATATTAGCTCAGAATTTACCCTGCTTAATTTTAGTTCTGCCAATTATAGATAAGTGATTCATGCAAGTTAATGCAGTCTCTCTTAGACCAAGTGTTTTCCTTTGTAATATTGCTGTGATTGTTGTAAATTTCACTGAGTCAGTTCCTACTCATAGAAATCCTGTATAAGATTAGCCAGGAACACCTGGTAAGTTTGAACCATCAATTTTGTGATTCAAGCCGACTTTTTGGTTCAGTGTATTTTCTACAGCACTACACCAGGATGTTGTGCATATGGACTTAAAAAAATTCTTGGAAAATTTCCATTATCTTTCCATTTGTTTTTCAAAAATCTCTTTCAAGTCCCCATATGACTATATATATATAGTCATATATATTATGTGTTGTTATATATATATGTTGTTGTTAAGAGCTGTAATGTTTTTTCTGAGTATTAGCGACCTTATATGGGATTTTGGAGGAGCAGCTGGTGAGTTTGAACTGCCAACCTTGCGGTTCAAATCAATGTTGCGGTCCAGCACATTATCCTGCACCACCATACCATGACTCTCTCTCTGTCTCTTTCTCTCTCTATATATATGTGTGTGTGTATGTGTGTATATATGTTGTTGTTGTTGTCAGGTGCAATTGAGTCAGAACCGACTCATAGTGACCCCATGCACAGGAGAATGAAACAATGTCCAATCCTGGGCCAACCTTACTACCACTGCCACATTGATGTCATCAATGATGCCACCTGGCTGATTCATCTCATTAGGGGTCTTCCTCTTTTTCTCTGACCCTCC
>NW_006408593.1:4662350-4689015 GCF_000296735.1 Chrysochloris asiatica | reverse complement strand
TATTAAGGAATTCTGGTAGTGTAGTGGGTATGAATCAGACTGCTAACCTCAAGGTCAGCAGTTCGAAATGACCAACTGTTCCATGGGAGAAAGATGAGGCGTTCTGCTCCTGTAAACATTTACAGCCTCGGAAACCCTGTACAGGGTCGCTATGAGTCGGTACTGACTCCATGGTACTTAACAACAACATATATATATGTAAATATAAGTATACATATATATACTCCTTACTGATCAACTGTTTTCCAGCACTTCTTATTTTCAACATTAATAAAAAATCTACCATCTATTTGTGCATATGCCACAGAGTGGGGTAAAGCTGGCTTTGATGGTTAAGGTTATGTGTGATTTGGTTGGTCCATGATTCTCAGTGGTATTGTTTTTGTTGTTAAGTGTCATCAAGTAGTTCCCACTCACAGTGACCCTGTATATTGTTTCCAATGATCATCTGGTGTGTTTGATCTACCGACCTTGCAGTTAGCAGTCCAGTGTTTATCCTATAGCACCACACACAGTGACTATACATACCATTTAATCTATAAATGTTGTTAAGTGCCACCGAGTGGGTTCCAACTCATGGCGATCCTGTAGGATTTCTGAGGAAGAGATAGTGAGTTTGAACCACTAACCTTGCAGTTCAAACTGACTTTGTGGCCCAGTACTTATCCTACAGTGCCACACCAGGAAATCCATAATAAACAGATCTAAATTAGCTAATTTTGTATAACTTGATTTTATGAAAATAGCTATTTTGCCACAAATATACAATCAATGAAAGAGTGCAAATGATTTTCTTGAGGGTTACAATGGTCAAGATTAGTATAAAGAAGTAAAATATTGATAAGTTCAATTTGCATATTATGGAGACCCAAAGGGTTGCTGCATTTATCCTATTAAAACCTGTCTTTGGTGGTAGTGAAAATAAGACTTCACAACCTTAAGTTGCATAAAAACTCTGTCCTTGCTCTATCAGGTTAAAATAACAAAAATCTAAAGTATCAGTATCTGAGAAGAAAGGGCAAAAGCCGGAAAAGGTTTTAACTGACAAGTTTGTTCGGTTCTTTAACTTTGGACATAGCTTGATTTTCCGAATATAGAAATAGTCGTGAATAATAGAATGGAAATATTCAGAAGAACTTTTCTTTATTTTTACTCTTGTTAGCCAAAAGAAGCATGTGTTCTCAGATAAGGTAGAGTGAAAAGCTCTCTTGATTTTGAATTCAACTGATTCTGTCCCTGGAGCCAAAAGTAGACAAACAACTTTATTCATTTATTCCTTTCATTGATCTACACCAAAAAGATTCTCTGAGTTCTGTGCATTTGGCATTGCTGAAATCCTTCTGATTCCTTCAAACATACTCTTATTTTATTGGCAGGTTTAATTAAATGATGCCTAGTGATGCTATTGCAAGAGAATTTTAGGCTTAAGGGGGTCTCCTCAGGGAGAAAGACAATTCCGAATACAATCTGTGTGTAATTCTTGTATTGTCTTATTCAAGAGTACAAGAAAGAGCTGAATGAGCTACTAAAGAGAAGCTAGGGATTTAAACCCCTGATCCCCCAGATTGAGAATCTCTCTGTGTGTTCATTCATCGTTATTAAAGCAAATGACAGCGCATGTCTTCACCACCCTCCAGGCCTAGCCAGGCGCATATCCCCTAGGATTCACCACTGGGATAAGGTTCTGATAATTCCACTTGAGCGTCATGTTATTATGAAAAGAACAATGTAAAGGACTAACTACTGATGGGTTGCAAAATCACAAATGGGGAAACATTTGTACACAGGTCTGTTTGTCATTTGTGGTTGGGAAAGTAATTGAGTCCTTCTGATTTTCATACCTGTTACTTACACAATATTTGAGGCATATTAATAAGTTCATTTTCCCCCCCCCCCCCCCCCCCACACACATTTTCCTAGTGTATTTGCTGTCAGAGTCTTTTTTTCTCAATAGAGATACTTTTTGATGATCTACACAGTGTTCTGGAAAACATCATTTCTACACTTGCTTAAAATTATTTGCAATACAGAAATACTTGAAGAGATTTTCTGATCTCTTTTTCTTTGGTATAGAGTCCTGGTGGTGTGCTTGTTAAGTGTTAAACTGCTAACCCAAAGGTTGGTGGTTTGAATCCACAAGCAGCTCTGTGGGAGAAAAGACCTCCTTTTCCCTGTGGGAAAGTTGTACTCCATCATAGACGATTGCTATGAGTCTGAATTGACTTGAAGGCACATGACAGTTCTTCAGATATCACTTTCATGATATCACTAAGACCTTGTATGGCACTATAGGACAAACACTGGACTGGTAACCACAAGGTGGTTCAAATCAACTAGCCGCTCTGGAAACCCGCTCCTAGGGACCCATATAGGGTCTCTATGAGTTGGAACCTACTAGATGGCACTTAACAATGACAACATACTAAAACAAATGCTTGGAGTTTTTGTTTTATTTTTTAATTTCTCTCTCTCTCTCTTCTCTCCTGTAAAATATTTTTTCCATCCTTTTTCAGTGAAAATGCACACCACGCTTTCATTCCAGCAGTAGATTTATATAGATATAGTCATGCGCTGCATAAAGTCTATTGCATACGTCTGTGGGCTCAACTTCTATAAAACCTGTTATATTAAAAATGTGTGGTACCTACAAACAGGCTCTTTGGGACGTGCATCAAAACATTGCTACTGTTACTGTATGTCTTACTTATCTAGTGCTGTTATAACAGAAATACCAAAAATGGTTGGCAAATAAAAAGGTATTTTCTCTTACTTTGGGAAGATAGAAATCTGAATTCAGTGCAAGTGTTCTGGAGAAAAGTCTTCTTTCAGCTTCTGTAGTCCCAATATTCCTTGGAGCTCTCCATGTGTTTCGGCATCAGTCTTTCTTTGGACCTTCACAGTGCACGAACCCCAGGTCCTGAGGACAGATTCCACTCCTGCCTCGTCCTTATTGATCCTTTCTTCTCTACTCACTTCTCTCAGTCCTCGTGTGATGCTGAAGAATAAGTACTGGACCACAAGGTCATTTGAACTACACTGTCAGTGGTCTAAACTTAGCAGCCACTCCTCAGAAACCCTATACAGGATCCTTATGAGTTGGAACCCATAGGAAGGCACTTAATAACAACAAAAAGATGAAAAGTATTGCAGACCACACCCCTGAGGAAACTTCCTTTCAACTGATTGGCTGATCGTAGCAGATCTCACTATGGAAAGAATTACAATATATTAGATCTCATCATGGAGGATTACTACCTCTTAACTGCTGCTATAGTTGCTGTTCAGTATAACTGAGTCTGTTCTGACTCATAGCCACCCTGTATGGAGTTTCTGAGGAGCTGTTGGTAAGTTGGAACTGCCCACCTTGTGATTCAAACTGACGTTCAGATCCAACACGTTATCCTGAAGTGCCAATCACTGAGATTCCGGGCCCAGACAAGTAGACACAACATGTTAAGATCACACTGTATAAATACTTCTAAAGATGTTAGCTATATCTGGAAGTATTTCTTTAATTTTTTTTATGCATAGAAAGGTACAATTTGTACTCAGACAAATATTTGACTAGCTGACATTCAATACAAATCATACCTAATTGTTGGACTGTACATACAGATAGATTTAAAGATAGTCACGAATGGAACTCATTCATAATCCAGGGATTTCTTCCTGTATATAATTTAGTGTTTAAACAATGTCCATGTCACATAAATTCTTCCTTTACAGAATGTATCATAGATGTTAAGTGACATACGATTGCATATGTAGCTACAATTTTTTTAAACATAAAGATACTTATATCCATGGTCCCATTTGTTTAAAGTTATATACAAAGAAATTCTAAAGGGGCTCTTGTGGGAGAAGGGAAGAGTATGTTTCATTCCTATTTTTACTTTTTGTTTGAATCCTCTGTCCTAGTGTCAAATGCAAATGTGACTATGTGGATCATTAGCACTTTCTTAACTATTTTGAATTCCAGTTTCCCACATGTATT
Source organism: Chrysochloris asiatica (assembly GCF_000296735.1). Classification (NCBI taxonomy): domain Eukaryota; kingdom Metazoa; phylum Chordata; class Mammalia; order Afrosoricida; family Chrysochloridae; genus Chrysochloris; species Chrysochloris asiatica. The sequence goes on along the minus strand of NW_006408593.1, from coordinate 4,685,021 downwards.
CATTTGTATTGTTGATCTTAAGTTTTCCAGAGGCAGTACCCTGGAATTTCACTTGACATTTTGACATCTTTGGTATTTTCTCTGAACTCTAAGATGTCTCATCTGGAATGACCCTTTCCTGAATCCGCAAATTACACAAAAATTTAAATATTCAATTTTTCTTATTACTGCTGGTATGGCTCTGTAGGATAAGCACCAGACTGCTAACTACAAGGTCCACTATTCAAGTCCACCAGCTGTTCCTTGGGAACCATGTACAGAATAGTCCATAATACCTGTAAACCCTAGCTCAGAGCACGCCACTGAAATACACCTGCAGAGCCTCATTGGCCTAAACACCTAATCACTGATTATATAACAGTTTCTTTGGATTACAAGTTATTATTGAAATGACTTTTATTGATAGCTGCTAAAATGCTGTTATTAGTTTTTTTCATTATCTTTATTTTTGTTGTATGCCATGGAATCAGTTCTGAGTCAAAGCAACCAAATATAACAGAGTTAAACTGTCCCTAGAGTTTCCTAGGTTAGTGTCAGCACAAAAGAGGAAGAGCTCCAATGAGATGGATTGACATGTTGGGAGCAACAATGAGTTCAAGCATAACATCACTTGTGAGGATGGCACAGGACCAGGCAGTGTTTTGTTTTGTTGTGCATAGGCTGACTATGAGTGGGAACCAACTCAACAGTGCCTAACAATGACAACAATGGTGACAAATCTTTAAGGGAGCAAATTCCCAGGTCTTTCCCCTCCAGACTACTGCTTCCATGAGTGTTGATTGTGGATCCAAGCAAAATGAAATCTTTGATGGCTTAACTTTTTTCTCCATTTATCATGATTTTATTTATTTGGTCCAGTGGTGAAGATTTTTGTTTTCTTTACATTGAGATGCAATCCCTACTGGAGACTGTGGTCTTTGATCTTCTTCTGTAAATATTTTAAGTGCTCTTCACTTTTAGCAAGCAAGGTTGTATCTTCTGCATATCACAAGTTGTTTATGAGTCTTTCTCCAATACTGGTGCCAGATTCTTCTTCATATAATCCAGTTTCTTAGATTATTTGCTCACTGTACAGATTGAATAAGTATGGTAAAATAATATAGCTCTGGTGAACACCTTTCCTGAATTTAAACCATTCAGTATCCCTTTTTGTCTGTTCTAACTACTGTCTCTTAGGTCTATATACAGCTTCCTCAGGGATATAATTACCTGTATCCGGTGCTTTTAGAAAAGAAATAGGTGGTGATTCCCTGTCTAGAGGTGTCTTAGCAAGGGATACAATGTGCTGTAAGTTTCTAATGTTCCTATGTTGTTGTTAAATGTCTTCAAGTCAGTTCTAACTCATAATGACCACAGAGTCATTAGGGTTCCTGAACAGCGGCTGGTGATTTTGAATCAAAGACTTTGCAGTTTAAACCAAACTTGTAGTCCAATGCTTACCTATAGACACCAAGTAGTTTTGCACTTTTCAGACAATCTTCAAACCTCCCTCCTTGAGCTGGTGCTCTTTTAGCAAGCTGCAGCTTCATTCTCCTCTGCCCTAAATTCAAATTCCATTTCCTGGCACTTTTGGTGTATCTTCAAGTCACAAATGTCGACAACCCCCAGGCCTTCACACCCTTCTGGATTACCATACTCTTGTTCTGGTGGGGATGGCCCCTTCTACACAACAGTAGGCACTGTAGCCACTTTTTCGATGACGATTAGATTCTGACCACACCAGGTACATGATTTGTAAGGAGACAATATAGACTGAAGCCTAGACGTTGTGTGTCTATGATGAGAGCCTAATCCGCTACAACGAGGGTCTAGTCACAGGAGGTGTTGCACTTCATTTGCAGCATACAGACTGTTTCTCTGGCATGCTAGAATTCAAACACATTCTGTAAACTCGTTCTCTAGCAGGCCAACTCCTCAGGCTTGAAGGGAAGATTCACAACAACTATTACATCTCTTTCATAAAGTAACATAGCTTTTAACATGTGTTTAATTTCTAACACAAATCTAAAAATAAGATGAGAGTACCATTGTCAAATTGGTTTAATCATTTATATTGTACAGAAAACCCCAATAAGATCCAGAATGCTAGGACAATTACCATCTACACATAGCTGACCATTATGAAAAGATGTATTCTATGTTTGGTCACTGTTTATTACGTTCTGAAATGTGCCCAATCAGGGAATTTCACATCCATGTGTGTAATTAACACTCCATGAAGTAACAATTGAATAAGTTAACTCCCATCAGGTATATTCACATAAAATAGCAATGATGACAATGATGATGGTGGTGATGAACATATTGGTTATTAACAACAGTAATAACCAATATGTTTGTTATGTGCCATGTTACATAGTTTACAAATCAATTTTAAATGTTTTCTTTTATTGGATGAGCATTCCTAATTCTAGTTTATGTAGATGAAGTTTCTACTCCCCAGAGGTGATCACTCATTTATACCAAGACATTTGGAAGACAACTAACTGGCCAACTGATTGGAAGAGATCCATATATGTGCCCATTAAAAAATAGAGGTGAACCAATGGAATGCGGAAATTATCGGAAATCTCTTTGATATCCCATGCGAGTAAAATTTTACTAAAAGTAATACAGAAATGGTGGCAAGCATACATTGACAGAGAACTTCCAGAGGTTCAAGCCAGATTCAGAAGAGGCCATGGAATGAGGGATATCAATGCTGATGTCCAATGGATCTTGGCTGAAAGTAGAGAATACCAGAAAGATGTTTACCTGTGCTTTATTGACTGGACAAAGGCTTTCAATTGTGTGAATCATGACAAACTATGGACAACATTGCAAAGTATGAATATTCCTGAGCACTTAATTGTGCTTATGAAGAATCTGTACATAGATGAAGATGCAGTTATGCAAACAGAACATGGGAATACTGAATGGTTTAAAATTAAGAAAGGTTTGTGTTCTTTCACCATATTTATTCAACCTGTATGCTGAGCAAATAATCCAAGAAGTTGGGTTCTATGAAGAAAACCATGGCATCAGGATTGGAGGAAAATGCATTAGCAACCTGTGAAATGCAGATGATACAACATTGCTTGTTGAAAATGAAGAGGACTTAAAATACCAATTAAGCTCAAAGCTCACAGCCTTCAGTATGGATTGCATCTCAATGTAAAGAAAACAAAAATCCTCACCACTGGAGCAATAAACAACATTCTTATCAATGGAGAAAAGATTGAAGTTGCCAAAGACTTCATTCTTCTTGGATCAACTATCAACACTCATGGAAGCAGCAGTCAAGAAATCAAATGACATATTGCATTAGGAAAATCTACTGCACAGGAACTTTTTAAAGTGTTGAAGAACAAATATGTCAGCTTGAGGACTAAGGTGCACCTGACCCAAGCCATGATATTTTCGATAACCTCATATGCGTTCGAAAGCTGGAGAGTGAATAAGGAAGACCATAGAATAATTGATGTTTTTGAGTTATGGTGTTGGAGGAGAATATTGAAAGTGCCATGGGCTGCCAAAAGAACCAACAGATCTGTGTTGGAAGAAGTGCAGCCAGAGTGCTCCTTGGAAGCCAGGATGGACAAACTTCATCTCTCATACTTCAGACATAGGAGGGACCCATCATTGGAGAAGGATATACTGTTTGGTAAGGTGGAAGGTCAGAGAAAAAGAGGAAGACCCCCATTGAGATGGATTGGCCAAGTAGCATCATTGATGGACTCAAGCATGGCAACAGCAGTGAGGTTGGCCCAGGATCGGGCAGTGTTTTGTTCTGTTTTGCATAGGGTTGCTATGAGTCTGTACCGACTTGTTGGCACCTAACAACAACAACAACAAAGCAGCAATAATTAAGAGGTGAATGAAAACCTTGCCTTTGGTTTATCTTGTGTTATTTCATGATAGTAGATCTGCATTCCAACTCCCATATGTGTTGATCTTTCCATCTGATGAGCAAGGAGAACACAAGATTCATTTGACACATTTATCTTTCATTCTCAAGGGTCAATTTTTACTGTATTTGCAATATGATCACTAGTATATGTCACATAAGTGCCATCTCAGCCATAGTCATGGAGTAGGAGCACTGGGAAGGAAACCCAAAACCCACTACTGTAGAATCAATTGCAATTCATAATGACTCTAAGAACCGAGTAGAACTGTCTCATAGGGTATCCAAGGCAGTACATCCTTACAGAAGCAGACTGACAGACATATCTTTCTCCAATACAACAGGTGACGGCTTTGAACCTCTGACCATTTGATTAGCATTCACGCACTTAATTAATCACTGCTCCCCCAGGGCTCCTAATGATAAAGAAGAGGTTATTATTCTTGGTGCAATAACTGTTAGCAAAGCTTCTACCTTTGTCTACTTTCTGGTCTCTTAATAATATAATTTCAGATGTTTTCTCTATCAAATGGGTTTTACAAAAACTACACAACATAACTCACTTCCGTTGAATCAATTCCAACTCAAATCTACTCTATAGGACAGAAGAGAAACTACTACTCAGGCTTTCTGAAACTGTCAATCATTTCAGAAGCAGTATGCACCGTCTTTCTCTTAAGGAGCGGCCGGTGGGTTTGAACTGTTGATCTTACCATTAGCAGTCTGGTGCTTATCCTACAGCACAACAGCAGAACTCTATAGTAACTTAAAACTTATTTCTGAGCCTCTTTTGGTGAACTTCTTAGGCAAAGCAATGTTTTCAAACAAGTTACCCTTCTGGTAACATTCTTTTTTGCCAAGCCAATTCTGTTTCTTCCTCTTTTTACATAATATTCCCCCAGGTTTTGTCTGTGTAAAATTTTAAAAAAGAAAAAGGAAAGAAAAAAATAATTCCATATTTGAATGCAAGGTTCATTTTCACTACTTATGTGAATATGCTATTTCTTTTTTAATGATGCTGTATTTTAAACCTTAAATTGTGAGAAATCACATATTATGAAACAGAGAAAAGACATAAAGATCTTCTAGTCTAAGGGACAAAATACTCAAATGACTATGAGGTAGAAAGACAATAGCATAGATGGATGGGTAAAGGGCATTGAAGGAGTATGGGATGGACCAGGGACCACATGACCTTTCTAAAAGGGTCACTGAGCTTCAATTTATTGCTCTAATTTTATTTCTTCTTGTTTTTTAAAGAGAAACAGGGAATGCAAGTATGTTATTCATAATCATTGCAAACTAGTCATATTGTTTTGTGATAGCCACATTACATATGCCCAGGGCCCCGATTCTCTGATAGTCCAAACCTCTCAATTTATAGCTGACAATTCACCTGTGGCCACATGGCTGTTAGCAATAGAGCAAGGCACACACCATCTCTTACTCCCAATTTTGTTTTCTTTGGAAGAACAGCAGTGCCTCTAATCAATTACTACGTTTTAACTGTCAGTCTTTCTCCTTCAATTATTACCTCAAGTCCTATGTATTTAGAGAATTTTTCCTTCAGCTTCCCAAATTTTGCCAGTTAATGAGATAAAAAGTGGAGAAAGAATTCTGTAGTCAAGATAAATTATATATGTATGTACACACACACAGACACATGAGGTAAGTCACAAAGTATTGCTCCAACATCGCAGAAACCTTTATTAATCAAAAATATCAAAATGTGAAGCTTTTGTTTCTTGATGTATCATCCATCTAGATCTGTAACCTCCTGAAGGCAGGTGGTGTTTCCATCTCTCCAACCGTTCCCCAAAGAATTCTGCATTCTTCAATTTAAATTACTTCAAAATAACAGTTTGGACATCCTTGAGAGACTCAAATGGTTTTCCTTATAAATGTTGTTTGAACTTGGGGAACAAAAAGAAGTGTGAAGGGTTAAGAATAGGACTGTAGGGTGGATGGGGTAAGGCTTCTCAGTGAAGTTCTTATAGAACAGTCCTTGTTATGCTTGAAGAATGAATGGGTGCCTTGTTGTGACAGAAAAAAAAAAAAAAACAAACATTCTTCGTGTACATTTCTTGACCCTTTCTCACCAATGCACTTTTAAATTTTCCTAAAACTTATTAATAGTAAAGTCCTGTGATTGTATTGTGTCTTTCAAGGAAATATACCAATATTATTTGGAATCTCCAAAAATGTCACCATTACCTTTTTTTTTATTTTTAATGTTTTATTGTGAATTATGTGATGGTTTACATGAGAGAACATTAGCTTTACATTCATCCTATCATATATCGTTTCATTGCCATGGTTACAATCCCTTCTATGCATCATCAACCAACCAAAGGATATACCCTGCAGGCCTGCCACCCCAGTTGTCAGCACACAGCCCCTCTCCCTCTCTGGGCCTAAAGTCCCAGCCGCTCCATCTCTCCACATCATCTTCTCTGCCTCCATCTCTGGCCTCACTGCTTCTCTTAGTAGGGTCCCGCTCACCACTCTTCTCCCTTAATGGTCCCAGGGACCTCTGCTCCAAGACTACAAAGTCAGTCATTCCCCTCCTTTTGCTACAAAATGTCTACCTTTACATTTCCAACCCTCACAGTCCGTCCTGATAACAATTATTCACTATTGTATCACAAAAGACCTATCTGAGTGCATCACCTTTCATCAGCCCTGCCCAGACAGATTGGATACTACTCAGTGGAGATTCAACCTTCCTCCATGTCCTCTGTATCTAGGCTCCCTCATGAAAGCTTGTAAGCCAGTCACTTCTTGCCTTTGTAGCCCCCACATTTTGGGTAGCCAATGTCCAAGTTGCCCATCCCTGTCTACTCTGTGTATGGAGGTGGTAGGAATGATTCTTGCTGTAAAGATCTGTTCTCTCTTTTGACCTACTGCATATATAAGTGGAGGTCAAGTTCATCAAATTGTATCAGATTACTCTATTTTTCCTCTTCTTTCTGCTTCTAGTTGAGCTCTGATCATCTAGTCATTGAAGCCTGGTCAAATGGGTATTATCTGCAACTGTGGGTGTTCTTATGTGTATGCCCTCTATTCTTATTGGTTGGATGCTTCACTCTCCACTCTAGTCCTCTATGACTATGTCACTGACTCTGGGCCCAAGAGTCCCCCAGTCTTGCTACACTGCTGGCCAACCAGGTCTCCCCCTGGGTTCACAGGAGTCTATTGAACATTGTAGGGCTTAGTGCACAGCTTCATTGCTGTTTTTCCCTCACTTCCCCTTATCGGTGATGAATGTGATCACCAGTCAGATCACGTATTCCCATAGAGTCTTAGTCTTGGAAGGGGGTTTGTCCTGACAGGACCCATCCACTTGGCTTGATGTCTCCTGGGTGAGCAACTTGCCTAGTTCTTGTAGTAATTAGTTGGACTACCTTTATTGTTTTGTGTTTTTCCTGTCGGTCTTTTTTTCAAGAAGTATCTTCTGTTCTTCTAGCTGCTTCAGGCTGGTCTACTTATCCTTTCTAGTGGAAATTTCCCACCTTAGAAGATTCTGGATGGGTTTCAAGATTCCACCTATGGTCTTATGTAATGCAGAGGCTCCACATGAAGCCTCCTTCACTAGACCAGTTGTAGCCCCATTTTAGGTATTACAATCAGTTATAGACAGAAGATGGACTTACAAGCTTTCTATGGTGATATTTTTGGCTATTCCTTTCTCTCCCCCTCAAGTGTCTATTTTATAATGGTATGCCAGGGAAACCAAGATTCAAAAGGCAGCCAAGCATCTTACCATTATCTCCCCCCTTTTCCCCATTCCAACCATATCTCAATTCCTGTATCCCAGAGCCCTGTTGTTCCAAGGTTGTGCATACATCATAATTTACCTCTGTCCCACTTAGCCCATGCAAACCTGCCTAATTGTTTTCAAGTACACTTTGTTCTTTCACTCTCCTCCCTCTTCTTGTGTATTGCCCTCCTCCCTAGCACCCAAACTATTCCCTGCCCTGTGCTCTACCTTCCCCTTCCTCCCCTCATATCCCAGTAACCAGCAAAGAATCACACATACCCCCCTTTTTTGTATGGGTTCTTTGTCTTAGTCCTTTACAGTAGTGGTCCTATGCAGTATTTCTCCTTTTGTGACTAATTTCACTCAACATAATGCCCTCAAGTTTCTTCCATGTTATGCGGTGGCCTGCAGCTTCCTTGTTATTCTTCAAGGTAGCATAGTATTCCATTGTGTGTAAGTAACACAGTTTGTTAATCCATTTTTCAGTTGATCAATATTACCTTTTGAACTGACCTCTCTGCCTTGAATTTAACTGGCCAGCAGATACTTTAGAAAGACCCAGTTTTGACTGAACATTTTCTTTTGCATGCACTCTAATAATAATAAGACAGATACCTTTTAGCAATTATTCTCTGATTGCAGAGACATGTTCAGACAGGTTCTGTTCGGAATACACCCATGCATGTGTGAGCTGGAACCCTAGTACAATCATTATTTTGACTAATCCTCATATATATAAAATCATGAGTCCCTGGGTAATGCAAACATTTAAGTACTGGATTACTAAGCAATAGATTGATGATTCAAACCCACCCATCTGTATTTACTTTCTTTTGAGGTTATTTTCACAGTAATTTAATTGAAAAATTAATAAATGCACAGGTAAAATTTTTAAATGAGAGACAGAACAGAGAATGAATCACTTTTGTAATAGGGGGACAATTTTAGGGGGGAAATGGTGTGGAGCTGTGGGTTAATATGCCAGACTGCAAAGTCAGTTGAACTGGAAGGTCAGCAGTTCAGGATCACCAGCTGTCCCTTGGAAACCCTATACAGGGTCACTATGGGTTAGAAGTGACTTGATGGCACTTAATAAAAACCACAGGGACAGTTGTCACAAATATATGTTGTTAAGTGCTGTTGAAACACCGCCCAGTCAGAGCCATTCTCACAATTGTTTTCACTTGAGTCCAGTCACTGTGTCAATCCTGTGTCACTGTCCCTGTGTCAATACAATTAATTAGGGGTCTTCCAACACTGTCACTGTATCAATCCAATTAATTTGGGGTCTTCTGCTTTTTTCACTATGCCTCTATGTTACAAAGCATGATGTCTTTCTCCAGGGACTGGTCCCTCCTGGCAACATTTGTAAAGTACAAAAACAAGTCTCACCATTGTCTACTTAGAAGAACAATTGGCCTGTGTTTCTAAAACAGATTTGTTCCTTGTTCTGGAAACCCATCTTATGTTCAACATCTTTTGCCAACATTGTAATTCAAATACATGAACTCTTCTCTGGCCTTCAGTATTCATTGTCTAGCTTTCATATGCAAATGAGGTGATTGAAAGCACTCTGGTTTGGGTCAGGTAAGCTTTTGTCCTAAAAGTAACTTCTTTTCTCTCTAACACTTTAAAGAGGTCTTTCACAGCAGAGTTGCTCAATGGAATACATTGTTTGCTTTCTTGACTACTACTTACCTGAGTGGTGATTGTGGATCTAAGTAAAATTCCTCCAATTTAAAAATGAAAAAAGAAGAAGTAAGAAGGATAGAAAACCTAAATCCCAAAAAGAAAAATTTCCATTTCACTAGGTGACAAGATACCCTGTATGTTCCAAGAACAAGTATAGGTGAATGAAGGGAAACTACTGACTGCTTCTTCCATGTGGGAGTAAAAACCAGGTATTAATATCATTATTGCTTACAACCCTAAGAATGGAAAATGCACCTTTATATCTGCAAAGGGCACTCTAGATTCAAGACTGGCCAACTTGATACCAGTCACCAAAATGAGAACAAAGCAAAATGAATCAATTTCTGTTACCAAATTTTTGTGTATCATGTAATCAATTCCTTTGAAAGGGAGTGTGGTAGGAATCGAGGTCAGAGTGACAAACCCTGCCCCCCCAAAAAAAAACATGAAAAATCAAAGCTACTGCTACCAAGACAATTCAGACATATAGTGATCTTGGACAGAGTAGCGCTTTTGAGATTGTTACTTCATAAGGGAGCAGAAACCTCATCTTTCTCCACTGCAGAAGCTGATGGGTTTGAACTGCTGACCTTGTGATCATTAGCCCAAAGCCTAACCAATTTCACCACAACAGCTCCTTCAGAGAGATAAGCAGGGTCCAAAAGATCAAATTCAGGTTTTGTATGCTCGTAAAAGAGGCAAATACATTCTAGATAGAACGTTATAGAATTTTGAGAAAAGGGGACATTTCTATATAAAAACATCACATTATGTAGCATGGATTGTTCTTGATGTTGACTGTATAACATTTCTGAGGTGCACCTGGTGAGCTGGAACTGCTGAGCTTGTGGTCCAACCTGACCTTGGAGTGCAGTTCCATTAACCTCCAAGGTCACACCAGGACTCCTCCATGGATTTCAAGGAAAGCAAAAGTGGAAGAGAGACGATTATGTATGGACCAAAATCTTGGGAAGAGGGATGATGCCTGAGATTGGGTGGAAAGAGGACAGTGTGACAGATTTGGGGATATATTTTGAAATGTTTGTCAATCGTTCTGATTGACTGGAAATTGAATATGAGAGAAGAATAAAGTTTTTTGTGATATTGACATAAATTGTTGTTGTTAAGTGCCTTCCAGTCAATTCTGACCCCTAGAGACCCTATATAGGGTTTCCAAGGAAAAGCTGGTGAGCTTGAACCACTGACCTTGCAGTTCAAAGGACTTTGCAGTCTGAGTCATTAGCCCACAGCGCCACACCAGGACTCCATTGGCATAAGTGTCTATATAGAATTTGCAAAACTAGAACAGGAAGTTCTATGAGTAGCTTTTGAGAGAAAACAAAATTTCTATGAAGGCTACTTTAAGTGGGTAGAGAAGAAGGGTGAATATTTACATTTCAGAATCATTAACATATAAATAGAACTGTATGAGTTGTTTTTAACAAATGAGCATGTGGTTAAGCAATGTCTTTCTTTTCTTCTCAAGTAATCCTTTTCTTTCCAGAGCTTTTAATAACAATACCTGAATTATATATCCTCTGTTCAAACACTGAGGGGTTTTTCCCTTGTGGTCTACCAATAGGCACCTACTCAGCTCTGAGCATTGGTCATCTTTGTTCATATATGTCTGCATGCTTGTGAGAGTTTAGCTGAGGGAGGGCTTTCTAGGATCTAGATTGCTGCATTCAAGCTATATGCCTATAAATTTTGGAAAGATATGTCAAGTTCTCCCAACAAAAATATATAAGAATGTCTGTTTCCTCATATTCTTTTTTCTTAAATGTTTTATTGTGAATTATGTGGTAGTTTACATGGGAGAACATTAGTTTTACACTGTTTCCTCATACTCTTGACCAACGTCATAATCTTTGCTAAACTGACATCTTAAAAAGAAAAATATCATTTTTGTTGTATAACTGACATTTCACAGATGAACTAGTGAGGTTGAGCATCTATCTATATGATTTTATGAGACTTGCATCTCTTTTCTGTGGACTGAATTCTATGTCTTTTTTCATCGAGTTGGCTTTTTGTTTTTTTGTTGAATTTTTTTTTCTCTATCCATTTTTTTACGGTTTAAATATTTTCCAGAAATTTGTCTTTAGACTCTGACATTTTTTGGCAGGAGAGATTTTGTAACATGTATATTTTTTAATACGTTTATGATATAAGTGATCATAGTCACATATTCATAATAACAACACAAGAGATGAAGCTACAACACTGGTAGGAGTTTACATATTTTAGTTCTCATTCTGCTGCACAGTTCCTGGCTGCCACTGGGAAAAACATGTCATCATGTGTCTTAGCTTTCTCTTTGTAAAATGAAAATCAGTCTCTGCCTTACCTTCAATAACTTGTTTAGGAAGGAATCTCAGAATAAATATAACAACACTCTTTTGGGATTTAAATGCTCTAAATATGTGAACTGATGCATGCTAGGTAGATTCAATAACATACTGAATACAGAGCATTGCAAAATACTACACATTTCAGGAATGTCATTTAATTCTTAAAGCTTCATTCCCCAGTGTTTCTCCTTCTTTAGTTTTCTATTTATTTTCTTCCTGTCTTTCTCCTTCTCCTTCTTTTCCTTCTTAATTGTGACATTCTTTCCAGTTGTCATTTTTCTCATGGAGAGTATTATACACAAATTTGGCTACAGTTACAAGATTGTAAGGAAATTAGTGATTAGATGGCCACTAGAATCTCTGTTTTTTATGCTCTGTTTTACATGACATCGTTTGTTTAAAATGCTGGTGATTAGGCTGCTTAACTGTTGATAAATGCCATAGGTACCCCTTATAGGGTTTTCAAGCAGTGGCTGCTGAGCTTGAACTGCCGACCTTGCAGTTAATAGGCTTTGCAGTTGGAGCATTAACCACAGAGCCACACTGGATAATCATCTGGTTTAAATAACAAAACAAAACAAAACAATTCCTCAGAGATAAATAGGCCAAAGATGTGCCATTAACTTCCAGTGAAGTAACCAATATGTGCTGTAGAAAGAGCCCTGGATTCAGATTTCCCTCCTAATGCTTTATGGTGATGGTGGTGATTGTGTACTGAGTCTGTTCCAACTCATTGCTACCCTGTGTGAGGTTTCCTGTATAGGGTTTCAGAGGCTGTAAATCTTTATGGAAGCAGAAAGTAAACAGCAGAGTGACTTGGAGATTAGAACTGCTGGCCTTGAAATTAAGAGCCCAAGTGATAAACTACTGTGCTGCCAGGGCTCCTTAATGGCTTTATTGGTTGTTGCTTGTTCTTAAGTGTCATTGACTCTTTTCCTACTCATAGGAATACTATATAGGCTTTCCAAGGAGTGCCTAGTGAGTTTGAATTGCTCACCTTGAAGTTCAAACTGACCTTGCGGTCCAGGGCTTATCCTATAGTGTTGATTTATTGCTGTTCTAAGGAGCTCTGGTAGCGTTGTTGTTGTTGTTAAGTGCCGTTGAGTCGGTTCCGACCCATAGCGACCCTGTACAGGGTTTCCGAGGGTGTAAATCTTTATGGGAGTAGAAAGCCTCATCTTTCTCCCGCGGAGCGGCTGGTAGTTTCGAACCACTGACCTTGAGGTTCGCAGCCCGATTCGTAACCACTACACTACCAGAGCTCCTTGTAGTGGTTACAAATTGGGCTGTGAGCCTCAAGGCCAGCAGTTCAAAACTACCAGCTGCTCCTTGGGAGAAAGATGAGGCTTTCTGCTCCGGTAAAGATCTACAGCCTCGGAAACCCTGCAAAGGGTCGCTATGAGTTGGAACCGACTCCACGGTACATAACAACAACAGCAAGGTAAATATTGGAGATCTGGTATGGCACTGTGGGTTAATGCGCTGGATGGCAAAGTCAGTTTGAACCACAAGGTTGGCAGTTCAAGCACACCAACCTCTCCTTGGAAACCCTATACAGGGTCGCTAAGGGTAGGAACCGACTTGATGGCACTTCACAACAGGAACAACAAGGTAAATATTATAGTAGTTACTTATTTTCAAGTCAATTCATCAGAGAAATGTGACTATTTCAATGAGCAAAAAGGACAACAAGAGCAAAAAAGCAAACAACAAAATCAATTAAAATATCAAGATAATGAATGACAAATTCAATTATAGCCTCATTATGAGGAGCAGATTGGAGACAACTACATCAAGTTTTGCAGAATTCTTAAGGCATCTTTGTAAAACGCATTCTTAAAAATCTTAATCTGAGCTATCTTTTCTTGGTTTCTTATGAAGACGTTAAACATTGTGACTTTTTTGCTCTATGGGGAGCTCTGTGATTCTGTAAAATAAGCTCTGGACTGTGAACCAGAAGATTGGCAGTCCAAGTCTACCAGTCACTCTATGGGAGAAAGATGAGACTTTCTGCTCCTTCAAATATTTACAGCTTGGAAACGAACTTGATGCCACTTAACAAAAACAACAATGACAGTTTGCTATATATTATGGGTGCTGTTGTCCACTCATAGTGACCCTGTATAGAGTTTCCAAGAAATGGTTAGCCATTAGCAATCAAGTGCCAATCTTACAGTGCTATACTAGTGCTCCATTTGTAAGTCTGGTGGTGATCGTTTTGTGCTATTCAGCTAGTTTGGACTCATAAGAACACTGTATAGAGTTTCCAAGACTATAAATCCTAACAGAAGCAGAACACCTCATCTTCCTCCCATGGAGTGGCTGGTAGATTTGAACAACTAACCTTATAGTTAGCAGCCCAGTTTGTAATCTACCTTATTTTTAAGTCTAAGGCCTCACAAGTCCTGGTGTGGCACTGTGGGTTAATGCGCTTAACTGTAAAGTCAGTTTGAACTACATGGTAGAAGGTTCAAGCTATACAGGGTCACTATGAGTCAGAACTGACCAAATGGCACTTAACAACAAGGCTTCAAAATTGACATATCTGATTGTTTGCATAAATTTGCCTAGATACCTTACATGGATGGTTTCACAGAATATATTCTTTCCTTGCATTTAAGAGATACAGGTGGCTTTTAAAAAGGGAAATTTGAATGAAAGGATAAAGGAACATTTCCACGACACTTTTGAAACCCTCTTATACATTCCAATGGGAAGCCACCAGTTTACGAAGTGAAACCGAGGAGTCTGAAGCGAGAGCTTCTAGAGCAAATGGGTATAGAACAAGAGCAAGATGAGAAATTACAATATTCTGATGGTTTCTTCATGAGGTAAGGGGATAGGAGGTTTCAGGAATATTCCAAAGTAGAAGAGGGTCTTGAACATCATTGGCTACATTAGTACAAGTGGGCTAATAAATATTGGCTACAAAAATTACATCGAGCAGTCACAAGATGGTTATCATACATAAAAATATTTCCCAGAACAGGTTGTGAAAGCACTTTGTTTCAGGAAACTCATTTCCTAGAGACATCTTGTACAAAAGGTTGTGGTGTTCATCCACATCCAGAACCTTTCTCGGGGTTATTGGTGGTGTTAATTGCTATAGAGTCATTTCCAACCCATAGAAACCCTGTATAGGGTTTCTGAGGAGTGGCTAGTGAGTTTGAACCGCTGATCTTGTGGTTCGGTTCAAACTGACCTTGAAGATGAATGCTTATCTTATGGTGTTACACCAGCCTCTCAGAATACATTTTCCATATTCCTGATTTGACCACAGAGAAAATGAAAATAAACAACAAGAAAACTGTAGGTAATTACTCATGGTTACAGGCCAGAGAAGGAGCTCTGGTAGCGTAGTGGTTACGAATTGAGCTGTGAACCGCAAGGCTAGCAGTTCGAAACTACCAGCAGTTCTGTGGGAGAAAGATGAGGTGTTCTACTCCCGTAAAGATTTACAGCCTCAGAAACTCTGTGCAGGGTGGCTATGAGTCGGAACCGACTCCACGGCACTTAACAACAACAACAACAACAGGCCAGATAAGGAACTCAAAACTATGCTTTTGTGCTGGTATAGTTTGAATTTCCTTGACTACAACTGAGACATAGTTAGTTTACTTTAGTCCAAACTCCCTTGGCTCTCCTCTCTTATAATACACATTGAACTTTTGCATTTATTCATTAACTCACTGTCTTCCTGCTCCTGTGCTGTATAGATCACATTGATAGGAGAATAAATAAAGCATAGTCCCTTCCCTAAAACAATGTGCCATCTTAAATCAAGAGATAGACAAAAATATCATTCTTATATGAGGTGATTAATCTAATACATTGGTTGTTGGTAGCTTTACCATTGCTTTAGTTATTTCATAGGGATCCATGGATTGAGCTGGACTTTTATCCCTCTCCCTTGTTGGAGTTCTGGTGTGGTGCTGTAAGATGAATACTCTTCTGCAAGATCTGTGCTTGAAACTCACCAACCACTCCTCAGAAACCCTACACAGATTCACTATGAGTTGGAATTGACTTGATGACACTTAACAATAACAACAACAATGTTTCTCTGGCATGGTGGTGTAAGTGGATGAAGTGTACCAAGTACTCGCCCAAGTACTATCTACCAAGCAAAAAGAAATTAAACAAAAGACAGAGGGAAAAATGGAGGGGAATAGGACGTGATGAGAAATAAGAATAGCTATCCGGGACACTAAACATTGGGAACATTATATTTGGTGCTAGTAACAGGTTTTGGCTGTGGGTTGGAACCTCCTGAGACTGAAAAGAAATTGCTATTTGAGAGGAGCCCATATCCTGTGTATCTTTTTATCAGTCTGATGCATGAACCTTCCTCAGTCCATTTGTCAGTAGAGCCAATGAAATGGGTATTCCATGACTTTTGATATCCATACTCTCTCCAAGGAAATTTCTTGCTTGTCAACCTGTCGATTTCACATTTCTTTTGTCCTGACTTTTGATCCCCATTTCTTGCCTGTGAGTAAATTGCTGTCTCTATTCACTAGACTTTGAATAATGGTCCTTTGAGTTGTTCCTCTTCTAAGAACATGGCTCAGCTCCATCCTATGGCTTCTTTTCCATTCGGATCCCCAGTGGTCTGACACCTAAAAGTAGGGTATCCCTCAGAGGGTGGTAAGCCTGCCTGCTCTGTCATAAAAGAAAATGAAGTATATTTAGATTGTGAAGGGCACTGCAAACAGCGTAGAATGAATAGTAATATCAAGTGTTTACAAAGACATAGCAGATGACCTCGTGATGTCCCTTTTCCTCCATGGAAACTGTTCGCAAGGCTTAAAATGTATAAATAATTTCCATTCACGTTCTGTCTCTGTTTTTATGCTTTTAGCAAGGCATATCAGAAGAATTGGATATGAAAAAGACTTGCCTTTTTATCTTGTCAATCCCTCAGCTTTGTTGGCTGACATAATCTCAAATGGATCTCAAATAACCTTCTTGTAGTCTCTGCGTTGTATTCCCTAGGGTATCTGTGAAGGTAGCATTTCCAAATGAGTCAAAGTCAAACTGTAAGATTCTGATGTCCTTTACTTTGCTTTTTTCATATGAATTGTATCTTGTCAGCATTTAGTGTGTTCTTTGAAATATAGTCCTATGTGCGTACTTGCTTATTCTGTATTTTGTTTCTCTTTGTTTAACTAAGAACTTTTCTTACTTTACATATTAAATCACTTTTTGTTTTTTGCTTTCAAAAAATTAAACCACAACTATTTCATTGTTGGGAGTCCTGGTGTGGTACTGTGGGTTAATGCGCCAGACTGCAAAGCTGTTTGAACTGCAAGGTTGGCGGTTCAAACTCACCAGCTGCTCCTTGGAAACCCTATACAGGCTTGCTATAGGTCAGAACTGACTCAATGGCACTTAACAACAACAACATTCCATTTTTATAAATAATTTTTTAAAGATTATCAGAATGTAATAAAATATTTTAAGAAAAAACTGTGATCAACCTTTACACTGATATCCAGATGCTTTGCTATAATTATTTACTCAGGTTACACTATGCGTGTTTGAAAATTAGTCAGTGGCAGTGAAACTGTAATCATCTTTTGGCTTCTATATTTTATTTTATATATGCCAGTTTTCTTTCTTTCTGGTAGTAACAGACATATATAATAAAATTTGAAAAATAAGAATCTGAAGATATCACCCTTAAATGTGTACCCTTAATATAGCACCTTAAGGAATCCTGGTAGCATAGAAGATTACAAGCTGGACTGCTAACTATAAGGTCAGTAGTTCAAATCTACCAATTGGTCCATGGGAGAAAGATGAGAACTTTCTGCTCTGGTAAACTCTGGGGTAAACTCTGGTAGCATAGTGGTTACGAGTCGGGCTGCCAACCTCAAGGTCAGCAGTTCGAAACTACCAGCTGTTCCGCAGGAGAAAGATAAGGCGTTCTGCTCCGGTTAAGATTTACAGCCTTGGAAACCCTGTACAGGGTCACTATGAGTCGGAAACAACTCCACGGCACATAACAACAACAACAACAACAACTTCCATAAAGATTTATAGGCTTGGAAACCCTGTACAGGGTCACTATGAGTCGGAAACAACTCCACGGCACATAACAACAACAACAACAACAACTTCCATAAAGATTTATAGGCTTGGAAACCCTGTACAGGGTCGCTATGAGTCTGAGCCAACTCCATGGTACTTAACAACAATAACAATTTTTTTACAGGGTCATTATGAGTTGGAACCGACTCGGTGGCACACCACCACCACCAGTATAGCACCTTATACTAATAACATGAAATATGTTCTCCCATGAATTTTCTTGTGCATATCTTGAAAATTCTAACCATTGCGTATTGTTCTTATGCTATATTTTTTCCATGTAATATAATCTCCTGAGCATTTTCTAACCCTGTCTAAATTTTAATCTTCATAAACGTTTAGTTTTTTCTTTCTTTTTTTTACTACTCTGCTATAATGGCATATGGTCATAAGGTTTACTTTAGACATAAATCACTCCTGCTGTTTTTTAAGGCATGAAATTCAAAACTGCTAGATGAAATTGCTCAGTATGAATACAATGAAACGCCGTCGCTTGTAATACTGCTTTGATATAGTGATTTATAGTTTTTTCTCACTGTGTACCATATAATGACGAATTCTTAATAAAGTTGGAAGCAGACAGGAAGACACAAGTCTTGTAATACATGTTTGATGACAACCTGGACTTATACATTGGTGTTAGGAACCTGGTTTCCGATTTGCTCGAAATTTAACAGAAATTGCTAGAATATGGCTGACCAAAGTCAGGCAGATCCAGTGGCAAGCTAGATAATGAGTAGTCTAAAAACAGAAGTTGAGAAAACCTCTAGCAACCTTATGTTAACACAGTGACCTTGTGCTTATTCGAGTTGAGACCCACAAACATGATTGATCCAACCAAACCAGTCACATCTATATGTAAGACTGTGTTATTACTTAGAGTTCTTTGTTTTTACCACATAGGATTCTTCTTAGATAAAAAGGTCTGTCTTTAATTTGAAGTGTTTTTTGTTTTTGTTTTTTTTTTTTAAATCAGATAATGCTTTAGACTTTTCTATAATACTTAATTATAATAGACATTTAAAAAAAAATAAGGGAGTAAAGGGACTTTCAAAAGTTAAGATAAATCTCTATTGTTCTTTAAAATACTTGAAAAATTGATGGCAGTATATGGAAATTATAATAAGAGAGAATAATTCTCTATGGAAACCTAGGGAGTTGCATGACTCCCTTTGTTTAATATGTTGTTGTTGTTAAATGCCATCGAGTAGGTTCCAACCCATAATGACCCTGTATAGGGTTTCCTAGGAGTGACCAGTGAGCTTGAACTACAAGCTTGCAGTTCAAATGGCTTTGCAGTCTGGCGTATTAATAAGCACATTGTTGTTGTTGTCAGGTGCCATCAAGTTGGAACCGACTCATAGTGACCCCATGCACAGCAGAACGAAACAATGTCCGATCCTAGGCCAACCTCACTACCACTGCCTCACTTGAGTCCATCAATGATGCCACCTGGACAATCCATCTCGTTGGGGGTCTTCTTCTTTTTCTCTGACCCTCCACCTTACCCAGCATGACATCTTCTCCAGTGACTGTTTCCTCCAGACAATATGTCCAAAGTATGAGAGACGAAGCGTAGCCATCTTGGCCTCCAAGGAGCACTCTGATTGCACTTCTTCCAAAACAGATCTATTGGTTCTTTTGCAGTCCATGGCACTTTTAGTGTTCTCCTTCAACACCACAACTAAAGGCATCAATTCTTCTACGATCTTCCTTATTCACTGTCCAGCTTTCGCATCCATATGAGGCTATTGAAAACACCATGGCCTGGGTCAGGCGCACCTTAGTCCTCAAGCTGACATCTCTGCTCTTCAACACTTTAAAAAGTTCCTGTGCAGCAGATTTGACCAATGCAATACATCATCTGATCTCTTGACTGCTGCTTCTGCGAGTGTTGATAGTTGATCCAAGAAGAATGAAGTCCTTGACAACTTCAATCTTTTATCCATTGATAAGAATGCTGTTTATTGGTCCAGTGGTGAGGATTTTTGTTTTCTTGACATTGAGATGTAATCCATATCGAAGGCTGTGCTCTTTGATCTTTGTAAATAAATGTTTCAAGTTCTCTTCACTTTCAGCAAGCAAGGTTGTATCATCTGCATATCACAGGTTGTTAATGAGTCTTCCTCCAATCCTGATGCCACGTTTTTCTTCATAGAACCCAGCTTCTCATATGATTTGCTCAGCATACAGGTTGAATAAGTATGGTGAAAGAATACAACCCTGTCTCACACCTTTCCCAATTTAAAAATATTCAGTGTTCCCATGTTCTGTTTGAACAACTGCTTTTTGGTCTAGGTACAGATTTCTTAGAAGTACAATTAAGTGTTCTGGAATACTCATACTTCTCAATGTTGTCCATAGCTTGTCATGATCCACACAATCGAAAGCCTTTGCATAGTCAATAAAGCACAGGTAAACATCCTTCTGGATTCTCTGCTTTCAGCCAAGATCCATCGGATATCAGCAATGATATCTCTCGTTCCACGGCCTCTTCTGAATCCAGCTGGAACCTCTGGAAGTTCTCCGTCAATGTATGATTGTAGCCGTTTCTGTATTACCTTTAGAAAAACTTTACTCACTTGAGATTTCAAAGAGATTGTCCGACGATTTCTGCATTCTGTTGGGTCACCTCTCTTTGGAATGGGCATAAATATTGATCTCTTCCAATCAATCGGCCAGATAGTTGTCTTCCAAATTTCTTGGCAGAGATGAGTGAGTGCCTCTTGTGCCGCCTCACTTTCTTGAAATAAATAAGCACATGTTAAATAGAAAATAGTTTTATCTCAGGGTCACAGATATCTAGAGTCTCTTTAGGAATCTTGGATGTTCAAAACACTACCACAGACCATAAGAAGAGAGCTAAGCTTATTGACTAGCAGAAAGCTGTGAAGCCAGGAAAGGTCAGAGTAAGATGCAAATAGCATTGCCTGATACATGTTAGAGATGGAAAGGAGCCAAGCTAAGCTAGGCTAAATCATCTCATTAATAAACAGGGTCTTTTCCAGAAATGTAATTTTATTTGATTAATATCTTGGGTCAACTATGGGTTTCATTAAAATTCAGCAGATATTTGCATTGTGGTGCATTTTTTAAATTATATAGAGTCCTTTGGCTTGTCAGACAAAACATTAGACCAGATTTAAGGTAGGCCAGGAAGTGGATACCACGTTGTGTAGCTTTCAAATGTGTTCTTACAAGTCTCCTGATAGTCTGAAACTCTATTGTATTCCTCCATGAATTGTACCTGTTCTCTGTTTGTATGTACTGAGAAGTTAAGATATTTGCTAAAGTAGAATGAATAAAGAAAAACAGTGTAAGGCACAAAAAGACTTGGTTAGAAATTAATATGGCGACAGACTTTCTTCCTGCTCTGTGTCAAGAAATAAGCAGCGTGGATTTACTTCACTGAAACAAAGCAGTCCAAGTTGTGTGCTGCAAAACTCCTGATTTCAGAAGACCAACAGAATAGGCTCAATTATAGATCCAAAATTTACTACAAGTATTATGTCCTTGGAGTTTCTGAATCCCAAATTTATAAATTGTAATTTACCTTCTAATCAAGCAAGCATATTTATTAGAGACTTTTTTTTTACCAGACGTTATTCTAATTGCTGCCAATTAAGTAACATAATTCCCTTGCCTTCATAAAGTTTCTCATGTGGTATCCTTAGGTTCATTAAGTTAAGTGAAAGCTTGTATTTAAGTCTCATTTTATTATGCTTAGTATAAAGTAGCATTGTGGTTACAAGTTGGGCTTCTAACCTCAAGATCATCAATGCGAAACTACCAGCTTTTCTGTGGGAGAAAGATGAGGCTCTCTGCTCCTGTAAAGACTTACAGTCTCAGAAAGCCTATACAGGGTCGCTATGAGTTGGAACTGACTCCATGGCACACTACCACCAACACCAGTATAGAATAAGTTAGGTAAGTGCTATCGAGTTGATCCCAACTCATAGCGACCCTTTTTAGAGTTTCCAAGAAGTGGCTGGTCGGTTTGAACCACTGACCTTATGGTTGCCAGTCAAATGCTTATCCTACAGTGCTACCCCAGGACTTCATAGAATAAGTACTCAATAAATATTAAGTCCTTCCTATCTCTCCATTATATTACATTTTGAAATTTTGTGAACAAAAATCTTAAAACAACCTACCGGGTTTTGACACATTTTGATGCAAACTCTTTGCCAAATATCCACTTAATAACTAACAGACCAGGTATGTTGGTGTTAGATTTTATTAAGTCACGTTTGACTCTTGGCAACCCCATGTACAATAGAACAGATTTACCTAGTCCAACACCAGCTACACAATCATTTATATGTTTATGTTGTGACTACTGTATCTTCTAACCTAGGGGGCTTACCTTCTACCAATATATCCAACAGTAGTCTGTTGTGAGCCAAAGAATTTTCACTGCTTAATTTTGTTGTTGTTGTTAGGTGCCATCTAGTCGATACCGACCCACAGCGACCTTATGCACAGCAGAATGAAACACTGCCCGATCCTGGGCCAAGCTCACTACTGTTACCACGCTTGAGTCCATCGATGCTGCCGCTTGGCCAATCCATTTCGTTGGGGGTCTTTTTCTCTGATCCTCCACCTTACCAAACATGATATCCTTCTCCAACGACTGGTCCCTCCTGACAATATGTCCAAAGTATGAGAGATGAAGTTTGACCATCTTGCCTTCCAAGGAGCACTCTGGCTGTACTTCTTCCAAAACAAATCTATTGGTTCTTTTGGCAGCCCATGGCACTTTCAATATTTTCCTCCAACACCATAACTCAAAGCATCAATTCTTCTATGGTCTTCCTTATTCACTGTCCAGCTTTTGCATGCATATGAGGTTATTGAAAATACCATGGCTTGGGTCAGGCGCACCTTAG
>NW_006408593.1:4617662-4661940 GCF_000296735.1 Chrysochloris asiatica | reverse complement strand
TTTGCTCAGCATACAGGTTGAATAAGTATGGTGAAAGAATACAACCTTGTCGCACACCTTTGTTAATTTTAAAACATTCAGTGTTCCCATGTTCTGTTTGAACCTCTTGATCCAAGTACAGATTCCACGTGAGCACAATTAAGTATTCCGGAATACTCATACTTCACAATGTTATTCATAGCTTGCCATGATCCACACAATCAAACACCTTTGCATTGTCAATAAAGCACATGTAAACATCTTTCTGATATTTCCTGCTTTCAGCCAAGAGCCATCAGACATCAGCAATGATATCCCTCATTCCACGGTCTCTTGTGAACCTGGCTTGAACCTCTGGAAGTTCTCTGTCAATGTATGATATGATTGTAGCCGTTTTTCTATTATCTTTAACAAAACTTTACTTGCATGGGATATCATAGAGATTGTCCGATGATTTCCGCATTCAGTTGGGTCACCTCTCTTTGGAATGGGCACACATAAGTGGCCAGATAGTTGTCTTCCATGTTTCTTGGCAGAGATGAGTATCACCTATGCTGCCTCACTTTCTTGAAAGATTTCAATTTTTATTCCATCAATTCCTGCTGCCTTCTTCTTTGCCAATTCCTTCAATGCACCTTGGACTTCCTCCAGAAGTATCATTGGCTCTTGATCATATGCTACCTCTTGAAATGGTTGAACATTAACCATTTCCTTTTGGTACAGTGACTCTGTGTATTCCTTCAATCTTCTCTTGATGCTTTATGCATCATTCAATAATTTGCCCTGAGAATCTTTCAATAACAAAAATTGAGGCTCAAATTTTTTCTTCAGTTCCCCCAGCTTGAGAAATGCTGAGCGTGTCCTTCCTTTTTGGTTTTCTGATTCCAGATCTTAGCACACTTTGTTGTAATATTTGGCTTTATCTTCTTGAGCTGATCTATGAAATTTTCTGTTCAGCTCTTGGACCTCCTCATTTCTTCCATTTGCTTTAGCATCTCTACGCTAGAGAGCAAGTTTCAGTTTCTCTTCTGACATCTATTTTGACCTTTTCCTTCTTTCTTGTCTTCTCAATGACTTTTTGCTCTCTTCTTGTATGATGTTCTTGATGTAGTCCCACAACTCTTCTGGTCTTCGGTCTTTAGTGTTTAATGTATCGAATCTGTTCTTCAGGTGATCTCTAGATTCAGGTGGTATATATTCAAGGTCATATTTTTGCTCTCATGGACATATTTTCATTTTCTTCAGCTTTAGTTTGGATTTGTATATGAGTAATTGATGGTCTGTTCCATAGTCTTCCCCTGGCTTTGTTTTCACTGATAATATGGAGCTTTTCCATCATCTCTTTATGCAGATGTAGTCAATTTGATTTCTATGTATTTCATCTGGTGTGGTCCATGTGTATAGTCGTCTCTTGTGATGTCTAAATAAGGTATTTGAAATGAACAAATCATTGCTTTTGCAGAATTCTATCATGCATTCTTCAGCATCATTTTGATCACCAAGGCCATATTTTCCAACTTCTGATCCTTTCTCTTTGTTCCCAGCCTTTGCATTCCAGTCACCAGTAATGATCAATACATCTTGATTACATGTTTGATCTATTTCAGAATGAAGAAGTTGGTAGAATTCTTCTGTTTCTTCCTTACTGGCTTTAGTCATTGGTGTGTAAATTTGAATAATAGTGGTATTAACTAGACTTGTCCTACAGTGCCACACCAGGAGTCCATGACACGAACAACAACAGTATGACAAAATGACAGAGAGATAATAGAGATAAGATCTAGTAACTTCCACTACAAATATAATATGCTCTAACAATTGATGGGAGTTCTGGTGTGGCTCTGTGGGTTAATACGCCAGACTGCAAAGTCCTTTGAACTGCAAGGTCAGTGGTTCAAGCTCACCAGCCACTCTTTGGGAACCCTATATAGGGTTGCTATGGGTTGGATCCAACTCGATGGCCCTTAACAACAACAACAACAACCATTGACTTGACTGTAAACCAAAATGTCAGTGCTTCAAACCCACCAGCCATTCTGTGGAAGAAAGACAAGACTTTCTGCTCCTGTGAAAATGTTAAGCCTCAGAAGCCCTGTACAGGGTTTCTGAGTTGGAATTTACTCCCTGTCACTTAGCAACAACTACTGACATCGATTCAAATGACTACAGAGGCAAGGCTGAGAGCTAAATGAATGAATCAGGTTATAATCAGAAACAACAGACTATGGTGGAGTTTGTGTGACCACAAGAGTCTATGTCCAGTTTGTAGGGGGCTCTAATCAATTGTTATGGAGCCCTAGTAGTGTAGTGGATTAGAAGCGAGGCTGCCAACTGCAGGGTCAGCAGTTCGAATCTACCAGTTGCTTCTTGGAAGAACAATGAGGCTTTCTGCTCCCATAAAAATATACAGTCTCAGAAACTCTATACAGGGTTGCTATGAATCAGAACTGACTCAATGGTACACCACAACCACCACTAATCAATTGTTAGGGGTCCTGGAGTATCACTATAGGATAAAGCAAGGTCAGCAGTTCAAACTCACCAACTGCTCCTCAGAAGCCCTACATAGGGTTGCTATGAGCAACCACAGCACTTAACAACAATAATATTCAATTGTTACCGTGTTGAAAAGCAGTTCCCACATTGCCATACCACCAAAGCTTGTAAGGACAATAGAGAATTCAATTTATTATATGAATTTCCAGATCTTAGAGTAAGTTGTTGTTGTTAAGTGCCACAGAGTTATGACTCATAGTGACTCTGTGTAGGGTTTCTGAGGAGTGGCTGGTGAGTTTGAACCACCAACTTTGTGGTGAGTAGCCCAGTGCTTATTCTACATACATACCAATTAATAAATGCACACATATATACTTCTAAAACTGTGTACACTCAGCAAAACACTTTTATGGGAACTTATTGTGACCTTTGGAGCCCTAGTGTGACACTGTAGGATAAGCACTGGACTGCTAACTGCAAAGTTGGAAGTTCAAATCCACCAGCCACTCTTTGGAAGCCCTATACAGGGTCTCTGTGAGTCGGACCTGGCACGACAGCACTTGAGAACAGCAATAACATTGTGACCTTTACTACTATATATTTTGCTGAAATCTCTTTTTACAGAATTAACTATATTAAACTTAGACAAGATCAGATCCTCCCCTTGCCATCCAGTCCTTCTGAGTGTCTTCATTTTTCACGTCACTGCCCAGATTTGGTGAGTAGCGCAAACATTTGGATGGTTCTTAAAAATAGAGATTCCTGTTCCCTACCTTCTCGCTACTAATTAGAAACTCCAGAAGGCTCTCAAAAAAAATCCTTAATTTTAAGAATTTCCCATATGATTCTGATGAATAGTCAGGCATAGGAATGATAGATCTAAAGAAAAAAGGGCTGTTTCTTAGCCATACAAAATCCTTCACAGCCTTGTCCTCCTGATACTACTGCTTGCTACATTCTCAGCACTTTCTACCTAGCAGGTTGCTTACATTTTCCTGAAAGTAGCAAATCACTTTTATGCCTGATGCACCTGCATCTAGAGTCCTCTCTTTGTGACCCTTGCATTTTCTCATTTAGAAAAGTCCTTATTTATCTTGTCAGAACCAACTGCAGTATTATTTTACCTCAGTGCCTCTAATGATCATCTAGAAAAACTTGGGCATGCCTTCTGATTGTGCTTCCAAAACATTTTGGGCTAATCTGAATTAATGGTACTTGTAATGTTTTATTTATCTAGCTTGTTGCCATGTCTAATCCCTCACTACTAAAGTTTCCAGCATACAACAAGTTTCTAAAAAAATTTTATTAAAAAAATATTGATTTGATTGTAAAGTAGAAATTATAGTGAATATGATTTGCCATTCCATGGGAGAAAGAGGAGGCTTTCTACTCCTGTAAATATTTACAGCCTCAGAAACCCTACATAGAGTCACTATGAGTTGGAACCAATTCCATGGCGCATGACCAACCAACCAGCCAGGTTCTTATTTTGTAGTCCTGGTGTGGCACTGTAGTATAATGCGCTGGACCACAAGGTCACTTAGAATCACAAGGTCGGCGGTTCAAACTCATCAGCTGCTCCTTGGAAACCCTTTACTGAGTTGCTACGTAAAGCACACTTCACAGCACTTAACAACTTACTGGAGTCCTGATTTGGTGTTGTAGTATAAATACTGGACTGCTAACCTCAAGGTCTGGGGTTCAAACCCACCAGTTCTCAGAAAAGAGTTGTTCTCACTAGGAGTTGGAATTGACTCAGCAGTACACAACAACAAAATATAGGTTCTCATTGAGGTCCTGGTATGATGCTGTAAGATAAGCACTGGACTGCTAACAAGAGTGGTGTTTCAGACCTACCAGTTCTCTTCAGAAACCTTATACAAATCCTATACATAACCAATTCTGTGGCGCTTAACACTAACAAGTCAGAACCAACTCAGTAACACTTAACAAGAAAACAACAACAAGGTTCTTATTGGCACTCTGGTAGAACTGTGGTTAAGTGCTCAGCTGCTAGCTGAAAGGTCAGATATTACAACCTACCAACCATTCAGTGTAGAAGGTGTGATAGTTTGCTTCCATGGGATTACAGCCTTGTAGGTATGTTTTTATGACATCAACTGGTGAGGACAGCAGGTATTTAGTTATAAAAGTACAGTAAATCAGAATCAATCCACTATGTGCTTAACTTACAGTGCTTAGGTTTTATATCGTGATTCTGCCCATTAATGTGTGACCTAAAACAAAGGAAAAGAATCTATTTTATTACTTTTTAAAAAATCTGTCACCACTTTAGAAATCCACGGTTTGGGAAATGCTGAAAATTACAGCGTACTCATTAGCAATAATATAATTTTTTACGATGTTATCTCTTTATTGAAATTTCAGTTTCAATTTAAGTGTGCCCTGTTTAGCAACTAGGGACCGCTATGGAGGTGAGGACTGGAGAGGGTGACAGAGATGTTCAGGGAATCCTGGGCAGCAAGACTAATGCCAGAAGACATTTACAGTCTGTAACAGTAGCCAGGACCCAGACAGCTTTACTGATATGTCATCAGGCTGAGAAGAGAAGGAACCGCAGCAGGGTGACAAGGGCATGTTCTGTGTGTTCATCGATCCGCAGTCTCCCATGGAAAACTCCACATATTTCTGAGTGTCTTGAGTGGTTTTATTGATGCAGCTCCTGCCAGCTGAGAGGGGAATTGGAGTCACCACATTTATTTTTCATGTCATGTTGGCATTCTCATTTAAGAATTTAATAAATACACTGGCGAGGCGAGGAAGGAAGGATATTAAGTATCTCATCAAGTCATTTTTGGAGGGTTGCTGGAGAAAAATCGCAAAACCCTAGAAAGCCAAAAGGAGTATAAAATATGCCCTTACAATGTGTGTGACTACTAGAATAGGATTTCTACAAGTGCTTGTTGTGAAAAGTCTCTACTGCATCAGATAATGAATTTTGACCTGGAGAACAAGTCAGTGGAGCAAAACTGTCAACCAAGAAGAAGATACTGAAAGTTGGTGGAACTTTAATCCACGTCTAGTTTGTGATTGGGTATATTCCTGGGGTAGTTTGAATTGAGGTATGTCAGCAGGTCACCCAGTAATATTCCTTTGAAGAACTTTGAAAGGATATGCAATCTATTTTCCTGTCTTCAAGCAGGAAAACCCTTATATGCTATGGTTAATTAATAATAAAAATGTATTATTAATTTTAACTTAAAGCATATATATCAATACTCGTATTTATCCCTAAGGTTTTCTTTTTTTATCATTAAACAAAATTTAGAAGGAGTTTCTTATAAAAACAATAAATCAAAATTCTGTTTTATGAACCTAGTCTGACCTCTATTTTCTGTAATATAATTTATCATTAATTTATCAATTATTTGAACCAATATACAATATGCCCAGTTACGATGCTTAGCATAATGTTTTCAAAACACACATGACAGTGTTTTTTCATTCTGGGCATTTGAATGCACAATGGAGCGACTATACTAGTCTGGGTTAGGGACAGTGGAAGTTTGGGAAGTATGAGTAAGACTTGCTTGTAGATGAAAATGTAAGTCTCACTGTGTCTCAGAATATTTGCATGTCTTTGAGCACAGTGAAACAGCTCTCCCTTTTTCCATGTCGAATACTTTTCTCTACCTTAGATCCACCTACCATCCCTTCCTGTTTTTAGAAAATCTTGTTCTTGGTACAAAGTTTGGGATTGTAATCCGCAATAGTATCTTCACTCTTGATACCAACTGCAAGTTCAGTGGGAGGGTTTCCCAAATCACCTTTAGATTGAGTAATCATTAGAAGGACTCACATAACTCACAGAACAATGTCAGACTTGTCATTACAGTCTGTTAGAAAAAAGGATACAGATTAAAATCAGCCAATGGAAGAGGTGTATGGGACAGAGTCTTAGAGGATTCCAAATACAGACCTAGTTCTCTCCTAGTGGAGTGAAGTCATGAGGAGCGTTAATGCCTGCAAATCACGGTTTGACGATACACAGAGGACTGCCAACTGGGAAGTTCTTGGAGACTTAGTGTTCAGAATCTTTATTGGAGCTCCATCCTGTAAACATACCTGACTACCTACGTAGATGTTCTCATTCTCAGCATCCTCAGGAAGTTGAGCTGACACCAAGTAACACAAGTAACCCAGAATTCTTAGCCTAAATTATATTGTTTGTGGAGTTTCTTGCTATCTGGCTGGCTCGCGGGAATCATGGGGAAAAAAAAAAATAAGCCCCCCCAAACAAACCCTTCACAAGCATGGCATTCCAAGTACACATACATGATCTTCCCTAAGCCAGGGTCAAAGACCAGAGTCCTCTTTGCTGTTGTCTGTTCCGACTCTTTTTATTATTGATGTTAAATGCCATCAAGTCGGTTCTGACCCATAATGACCCTATATAGGGTTTCCGAGGGGTTGGTGAGCTTGAACCACCTAAGTTGCTGTTTAAACCAACTTTGCAGTCCAGCGCATTAATCCACAGAGTGTAGTATTGAGTTTCAGAGGCTTTTAAAAATGTCCATGCTGAAGCAGAAAGTCTAATCTTTCTCCCACGGAACAGCTGGTGGGACATATGCATTTTTAAAGAAGAACTAAGCTTCATTTTCTGTGGCAGAGTTTGTTACCACGGAGTCTGGTTAGCAAGGCATTCTATCCAGTTTTCCCTGAACATTTGTCAACACAGTTTGTTGTCCAGACCTCTTGACTGTGCTCTGCACCCCTGGGGCACCATGACTTCCAGAGGGGCTTGTCTTCTTCCTTGACAGACTGTTGAAGAAAATGGTACCGCCCCTTTACTTGCCGTGTGTTTTTTTTTATTTTGGGGTCTGGTTTCTTTACTGATGTGCTCAGGGAGGTATTGAGCACACTAGCTGGCCATCCCTGGTCCTGGGTTCTTGAAGAGCAAGAGGATCTTCTTAAAGGCAATTTGGAGACTACATGTGAGTGGCCAGATACTTTGATTTTGTTCAAAAAGAAAACTCTCTGTTTATCCCTTGTTACACTGTAGGATAAGCACTGGACCCAAAGGTAGGTTGAAACAAGGTCGGTGGTTCAAACTCAACAGCTGCTCCTCAGAACCCTATATAGGTTTGCTATGAGTCTGAAGGCACTTAACAGCAACAACCTCTAGACAATTCATGACCGAATTTTCACACACATACACAAAAGTCTCCATCAGTCATCAAATTATTGCTATATACCTTCCGCCCCTATGGTCCTCTAAAATATCTCTGACGAAGATCACTTATGGACTCCAAGGAGCTTTTCAGCCCTTATCACTTTTGAACTCGTTTTAGAAAAAGGCATCCTTGACTTCTTTCCAACTCAGGAAACCTTCTCTTTCTTTGGTTTTCCTCATTCTTCTGCTGTTCTGTCTCTTTCGTTTCTCATGTACTTTCTGTTCCCTTCACTTACTAAGTATGGATCATCCCCAAGTAAATCCTGTCTCTCACGCTTTTTCTTGTCACAGCATAGAATCGTATTTATTGATTTTATCAATTTTGTCTTCAACTCTTCTTAAAATTTGGGCCATTCACAAATCTCTTTCTCTCACATACATGTTGTTGCTGAGCCTAGTCTTACTGTGAATTATATGTTGGATAACCTCTTTTGTGTACAGGATACTGTTGTTAAGTACCGTGGAGTTAGTTCCAACTCATAGTTTCTGAGGCTGTAAATCTTTACAGGAACAGAAAGACTCATCTTCCTCCCACAGAATGGCTGGTGGTTTTGAACTGCCAACCTTGAGGTTAGCAGCCCGATTTGTAACCATTACACTAGCTACTAAGTCTCTGCCATTTAGCAGGTTAATACTAAATCAGCATCTCACTACTGGCCTATTCTTTCTTCCATGATTCGTATCTCAGGAAATGTTAGGTGATGTCAACTTAGTTCCAACTTATTTACCAAGGACTTTTGGTGTGTCACTGTAGGATCAACACTGGTCAGCAGCTCAAACCCACCAACTACTTTTGGAAAACCCTATACAGCGTTACTATAAGTCAGAACCTATTCAGTGGCACTTAACAACAGTAACAACCACCATCTAAAGTCATGATTCTTCTTTGGTCTTCCCTGTTCATTGTCCAGGCTTCACATGCATATCAGGTGATTGAAAACACCATGGCTTAGGTTAGGTACACCTTAGTTCTCAGTATGACATCTTTCTTTGTTAACACTTTAAAGACAAGTTTTACAGCAGAGCTGTCTATTTCAGTACATCCTTAGATTTCTTAACTGCTTCTTCTATGGCCGTGGATATGGATGCCAGTAAAATGATGCCCTTGAAAATTTCAATGTTTTCTCTATTTTTTATGATGCTATTTCAGTCAGTATCGACTCGATGGCACCTAACAACAACAACAACTTCTTCAAAAGATAGCTGGGGAAGACAAAATAAAGTATTATGGTGAAATGTACAAAGACCTGAAGTTGCAAAACCTCTCTCAAGCTGAAAGAGCTGAAGGAATAAATCAAGCCTTGAGTTACAATATTGGAGGATTTTGATGAGCAAATGACTGAATGATGCCGGCAGCATAAAAAGAAGATAGAAAGAGTACCCAGAGTCACTGTATCAAAAAGAGTCTCAGGGAGTAGTGCCACCAACTAGCTGTTGTGTGTCAACTTCCCTATTTCCTTTTCTTCATTCCTGTTTATTTTTTTCCTCATTGATATTCACCAGCAGCTCAGAAGCATTAGTGACTAGTTCCAAAGCCCCCACTATCTTTCCTCATTAGTTTGAAAAAGGTTTTGAATAACTTAAGATAGCTAGAAGCCAAACTGAGAGAATTTCCAGGAGCCATGACTGGAGAGAGAAACCAAAACATATTGCCATCAAATCTGTTAGGACTCACAGTGACCCTGTGTAGCTTCGGAGGCTATTAATCTTTAGGGGAGCAGAAAATCTCATCTTTTCTTGTGGGGTAGCTGGTAGGTTTGATCTGCTGACCTTCTGTTTAGCAGTCCAGTGCTTTATACTGTAGCACCACTAGTAGGTACAATTAGGTTCCTATATAAGCAAAGGAGTCCCTGGGTGCTACAAATGGTTAAATCTCTTGGGTGTTCACTCATAAGATCAAGGTTTTGATCTCCCAGAGGTGCTTTGAAGGAAACTCTGGTTATCTTCTACTGAAAATCCTATGAAGCATCGTTCTATCCTGACACACATAGCGGTCACTCATTGTCAACTGGTGTAATATAACCAACTATGTATAGTATAACTCAGGGGTGGCGAACTTCCAGACTGCAGGCCATGTAAGGCTCACGAAATCTTTTCACCTGGCCCTGCCAAGGAAACAACAGTTCTAGTCACACCTTAGGGGTGATTTAATGAAATCTTTGGCCAAACATAGCAGGTTAATTTTTAAGTTGATAAATCTGTGTGGTCCATAAATAATGTTATAAATTTTGGCAGAAAGAAGGTTCCTTACCTTTGGTATAGATGAAGGCTGTTACATCAGTTAGTTATATATCTTTCTATCCCCTATGATGTATCTGATGATAATGTCCATAAGAAAAATTTTTTGTCTTCAAATCATTTTATATTTATTATAACAGTCAGCATTGTTTGTGTTTTTCAAAGAATGCTTCAGAATCATAAACACAGAAAATTCTTCCGTGGATGCCATCTTAAGAACGTCTCCATCAGTTGGTAGTAAATTAATTTGGAAAATTAATTTGGAAGGTCTCCTCAGACATCTTCATATCCCATTTAAAATATAACTAATATTAATAGACCTTACTTTGATTAAGACAGTGCTGTTTGGAAAGAAAATTCAATGTGCTGTACAAAATGTAGCTGGGGAGAAGAGATGCTACTATAAGATAAAATAAGATCTATAGGCAGGGTCTATTTGATAGAGAATGTATAGACAAGTCCATGGTTCAGCACATACTCCCAGTGAAATCGCAAGCCTTCTGAAACTTTTAAAGACACATGTAATTTAGATATTCTCTCCACTTTGCAGATTATATTTTTATGCAAACAAGAAAAAAAAAAAAACAAGGATCAAGATATGATAGTTTTGAAATTAAAATGACAGATACTGAGATAATGAATGTGTAAACACATTTTGAAGTTTGAATTAACAAATCTTTTGATGGATTGGGTGAGATGGGAAATTGACAGGAAACAATCAAAACGTCTTTTCTGAGTCAGTTAGATAATAGCATCATTTTCTGTGATGGAAACAGCAGGAGGAGAAAAGAATTTGGAGAGACATTAAGAGTTTTGATTTAACCATGCAAGTTTCAGAGATCTGTAAAGTGCAAGTTATCCATACCTAGCAACTTGTGTCTGAAGCTTCCTTAGTTGTATGTTTCTTTGTGCCTTCATCTTTTTGTTGTTGTTGTGAAGTGTTGTCAAGTCAGTTCTAACTTATAGAGACCCTGTATAGAGTTTCCAAGGAGCAACTGATGAGCTTCAGCTTGAACCTTACTGTTCAAAGTGACTTTGCAGTCTGGTGCATTAACCAACAGTGCCACCCCAGGACCCCATTTCTGTCTGTCTGTCTGTCTGTCTATCTATCTATCTATCTATCTATCTATCTATCTATCTATCTATCTATCTATCATCTCTCTATCATCTATCTATCTATCTATCATCTATCATCTCTCTAGCTATCATCTATTTATCTATCTATCATCTATCTACCTATCTCTTTCTTTATAAGCTCCTCAGTGTGTTTAGTCCCTTTTGTATGAATAGAGAATAGGTGTTACTTATGAGTTGATGCAGCTCTACAATGCAAAGACTGAAGACTTGATATGCAGAGTCCTGGTGGGAACCTGTGGGACAAGTACTGCAAGATCTATTGCTCAAACCCACCAGCCACTCCTTGGAAACCCAATGCAGGATTGATATGAGGCTGAAGACCTTTATAACCCATAAATCAAGATGCGCTTTATTTCTGGAATCTTCATGCTGCCCTGATTCCCAGTCTACCTACTTGTACAACATCAGTAATTAATCAAGAGAAAACAGTACTTAGTTTCTGGAAACATACTTTAGGTTTTACTTCTAGGATATTTCTGAAAGATGTTAGAATGCCGTCCACAAAGATTTCCAGATCACAAGTGTGTTCTATGCTAGTCTGCTCTGACCTTCATTTACGGTGATTCTTGGTGAAGATTTTGAAGAAGAGAGTAGATTGTGTAAACTAGGTTTCCAGTTTCACTGGTGATACTAGGGAATTGAATTTGGGGAGAAAAGGAACCAAACTTACCTTTAACTTAAAGTTAGAAGTTACTAGGGAAAAAGGTTAAGTGAATTGTGAAGAAAATGTAATAGAATCATAAAAATGAAGTAGAGGAAAGATGGTAGAACTCCCAAATCAGGAGGAAGAATTTAATATTTTGGTCTCCAAGGATTTCTTGTAATTATTTGGTGGAAGATTCAGTTACTATGAAATGTAATTATTGCTTCCTATGGGATGATGATTTGGAAAGCTGCAGATGAGGGGAAAAATCAATTTGGAATAGCCTTTGGAAGTAGAAGCAATTATATACTATACATTGCAAGAGTTTCAACTATAGATAGGAGCATCGCCCAACTCTAAATTGTGGACCTCCAAACTAGATATTCTGAAAGAATCTCTTTACCGTATATAAATTGCAAATGAACATATCTCTATCCGAGGGAAGCCCCACTTCTTCAAAATACCCCATTGTTACATTGTAGCTCGTGTTTATGCCTCTGGATAGAGTGTTACCAGCTCTCTGCCAGGGGAATGCCTGGTTTGCCAACTGGCCAGCGATGTTACTTTGCACCTCACTGTTAGTTAATAGAAACACTGAGGGAGAGTGTTTTATTTGGAATAGAGTAACAGTGCACTCATAAATTGCATGGAAGAAGAACCTCACCTGAACTTTGGTACTATTTCTGTAATTCTGAAATAGAGTAACCATGCCAAAGTGTGTGGGTGGAAAATTAATAGTTTTGGAAGAAAATGGAGTAACACTTTGCTACACACTAAACTTTTTAAAGTTTTTATTGTGAATTGAGTGATAGTTTACATGGGGGAACATCAGTTCTACACGCATAGTTTCATTGCAATGATTACATTGTCCTCCATCCATCATCATTCAACAGTATTTGTTTCAGTTCCCTCTGTTTTTTTGTTTGGTTTGGTTTGGTGGTGGTGGGGGGGGTTATATATAAAAACACCCAGGAATACATAATCATTTAAACAACCAATGGACACATTCTATGAGCCTGTCTCCTGGCCACCAGCATACAGCTTTCTTTTTCCATGAGTCTAGAGTCCTCAGCTGCTCTATGTCTCTATGTCCACATCTCTGTCTCCATCTCTGGTGTCACTGCTTCTCTGGATAGGGTCCCACGTTCTGTTTGTGCTCTTTACCCTTAACGGTCCTATGGTCCTCTATACCTGGACTATAAGATTAACTACTCCCCTCTTTTTGTTATAAAACTTCTACCTTTATAGTTGTGACTGTTGCAATAAATCATGATAACAGTTACTCACTATCAAATCACAAGAATTCCATCCCTATCTCTTTTCACCAGACCCCATCTGGATAAAATGAATACCATTTAGTCAGGATTCTACCTTCACCCTCACACTCTGAAATTAAACTCCAGATTGAAAATTTGTAAGCCAGTCATTTCATCCCTTTATAGCCCCTCCCATTTTAGGTAGCCAATGTCTAAGTTGCCCAACCCTATCTACCTTGTACACAGAGGGGATAGGATTGATCCTTGATATAGAGACTCCTTCCCTCTCAGTTGGTACTTGAAGCTACTACATCTATAAGTATTGCTTAAGTACATCAACTTGTAGCAATTTACACTTATTTCCTTTATAAAAAAAAAAACATTTTTTTTTCTTCTATCTTCCTCTAGTCAATTTCTGATCATCAAACTATCAAAGCTAGGTCAAATGGATACTAGCTCTGAGTTCGGGCATTCTTTTGTATACCCCCTCACTTCATATCGACTGGACACTTTCTCTTAGCTCTAGCCCTCCCTGGCTATGTCCTTGTCCATGGCTCAGGAGCCCCCAGGTCTCACCACACTTTGGACCAACCAGCCCTTTTCTCTCTCTCATCTCCAGCTCGATGGGAGTTACACACTGAACTTATAAAAACAATTATTTTGCAGTGTTTTAGAGGAAAAGGGAATCCAATGCAATGTTAACATGACCTATCTTGGTCCTGCTATCTGGGGTTGGGGTGTATGGGACAATAATATTTTGTATGAATGCTGAGTGCCAGCGTTTCCTGCTTTGGTGACGACTTCTTGTCCTAATGTTCTCAAATTCTTAAGCTCATGTTACCTTTTTACGTTGTCTCGCTGTTGCTCTCTAAATATCTAGTGCCATATTCTTGACTTGTGATTCACAGTTAAATGCACCAAAAGGCAGAATCATTATTTTCTACCTGTGAGTCTCCAGTGAGTTGTGTAACACTGTGTTTTTCTGGTTAATATTTGCAATAGAAATACTAAATGTCAATAAGAAAAAAAATAATATGAATTGAACAATGCTGTGAAGGTCTCTGAAAGCAAAAAATCCATTCGGACCTGGTGTTTTTAACTATGTCTCCCCCTGTCCAGAAGAGAGAGGGCCAAACAATCAGAATGTTTAAAAGGTTTCACTTCAGCAGCATTTTCATTAGGAAGGGTATGATATTTCTTACATTTTCTTAAGCACATAACTGCAGTGAGTTCTTTTTAAGAATCAGAAGTTTAGATTAGTTTTATACAATATATGGCTAGGTTTGCATATAAAACTAGAAGGACATGCAAGATTTAATTAAAGTGTCCCACTTGAGATTGAGCAATTCTGACACCAGAAAAAAAGAAAAGTGTGCTTGCTTAAATTGTATAGTACAATGAAGTCAGAGTCAGAGACTTTTAGCTCCAAGGTCAGTATTTCCCCCCAACTTCCAAATTAAAAATGATGCCTAACTACAACTATACCACAAAAATTAAATACAAAAATTATAACTTGCTAATAATAAATATTTTGTAAACTAAGCATTACATGAGTTCCTGGCATGGTGCTATTGGATAAGCATTGGACTGCTAACAGCAAAGTTGGCATTCAAACCTGCCATCTGCTTCTTAAAAACCCTCTACAGGGTCACTGTGACTATAAAGCAACTCAACGGCACTTAACAACAACAATAACAACAGGTATTACATATTGTTTTGATCACCATGGTTCTCTAGTTACTATGAAAGATCTCATTTAACTTCTGGCATGGATAGTTTAGGCACAGTTAGGACATGCATTTGTAATCTCCAGGAGCCAACATGCCGTCCCTAGGAGTCCTGATGTGGTGCTGTGGGTTAATGCGCTGGACTGCAAAGTTGGTTTGAACTGCAAGGTCAGCGGTTCAAGCTCACCAGCCACTCCTTGGAAACCCTATACAGAGTCACTACAGGTCGGAACCAAAGACACTTAACAACAACAACAAGAAATAATAACACAATTACTTCAGATTCTTATGGTTCCTTCAATGGAAGATAAGGAGAAGAGTATTTCTGTGGCTGGTCTCAAATCCAGAAAGACATTTGCTAAAATATCTAAATATTCTTATGAAGAAAGTGGATAAATATGAGTTAAATAAGAATAAAAACAGGTAGATGCACAATTTTTAAGTTAATATTTTAATAGCCTTACAACTTTCAAGGTTTATATTGAATAAGGATTCATATGCATGTGAGAGTTGGAAATGAATAAGGAAGCCCATAGACGGATTGATGCATTTGAATTATGGTGTTGGAGAGTACTGAAGGTACCATGGACTTCCAGAAGAATAAGCAGGTCTTTGTTGGAATAAGTACAATCAGAGTACTCCTTAGAAGCCAGGATAG
The DNA here is from genome assembly GCF_000296735.1 of Chrysochloris asiatica. NCBI lineage: Eukaryota > Metazoa > Chordata > Mammalia > Afrosoricida > Chrysochloridae > Chrysochloris > Chrysochloris asiatica. The sequence continues at coordinate 4,646,612 of NW_006408593.1, read as the reverse complement.
TGAAAATCCACCTCTTATTCTTCGGCCATAGTATCAGGAAGGACCAGTCCCTGGAGAAAGACATCATGCTTGATAAAGTGGAGGGTCTGAGAAAAAGAGGAAAACTCCTTTTCTTTGAATTGGACTGACCCAATGGCATGAGCGTAACAATTGTGAGGAAGGCACAGGACCAGACAGGGTCTCATTCTGTTGTGCAGAGGGTAGCTCTAAGTCAGAACCGAATCAACAGCCCCTAACACAATAATAGCATTGAATAAAGATTCACCCTTCCTTTGTGTGATTTCAGGGCATGCTCCCATTTTGTCAGTTTTACATAGATTTCTCAGTACACTGCTTCAGAAGGGACTATCTGAAATGAAATGGTACTGTTTTTACTACAAGTGTGTGGGTTGAAAGCTACAGCGACTACTAATTTTGTGTGCCACTGCTTTGCTTACTTTCAAGGCAGTATCAGTTTCATTCACCTTTGATTTTGCTTAACCAGCAAAATATCAATGTAGTGAAAAAGGTGTATTATGAGTATAGTTTTCAACTTTCAAAATTTCTTAGAGGGCCTTAGGGACCCTCATAGGTACAGAACCATGCGCTGAGAACCCCCGATGTAGTGATTCAGAAGGCAACATGTGACTTTAGACTATTTGGTTTTAATTCTGTTAACACGATCTTTCTGAAACTGTTTCCTCATCTATAAAATGGGAACAATAGTATCTATCACATATGGTAGTTGCCACCAAGTAAGTTACCAAAAAAAAAACGAACTGATGTCCCCACATGTAAACTATCACTCAATTCACAATAAAAACTAAAAAAAAAAAAAAAAAAAAAAGTTAATTGATAAATAGAAATTCCTTCTTGTTGTTGCTAAGTGTCAAGTCAGTTCTGTAGGGTTTCTTAGGAGCAGTTGGTGAGCTTGAACCACCAACTTTGCAGTCCAACTGACTGCAATCCTGCCCATAGTGCCACACCAGGACTCCTAAATAGAGACATTGTTGCAAAGTGCCATCAAGTCTGTTCCAACCCATAGCGACCCTGTAAAGAGTTTCTGAGGAGCAGCTGGTGAGCTTGAACCACAGACCTTGCAGTTCAAACGGCTTTGCAGTCTGGTGCATTAACCCACAGCACCACACCAGGACTCCAAATAGAGATAGACAGTGTAATTTGGAACAGTTCTAAGTTAGGATCTTTGAAACACACTCAGTACTGAGAATATCACACTCTTTTTGACTTATACAAACCATCATTGGCACCATCATTACTCACCCCAATTTATGGAATAGCTGTAGCAAGACAACCCAAATAAAAGCAGCATCTGGCTAAATATAGTAAACATAATATATAAGCACAGTTTCAGGCCCACCCCTTCCCATCAGAACACTATGTGCAAGTCCCTCCCATAATAACGCCTCCTGGAGAGTTCTGTGTCATATATTTATTTTGTATCTGTTTCCTGCAGCGTAGCACAGACGTTAATGCAGCCTGTGAAATCTGAGAGTTTGGGTTTAAATACCAACAGAGCCTCTTTCTAGCATTACCTTCATAGGTAGTTTTTTTTCCCCATAACCATTTAACACCCTAGTTTTTTTCATTTGAAAAATAAGGATTACATGTGTACCCACTTCATGGGGCAGGTGTGTGGATTGGCATTTGTAAAGTGTCCTGAACTGTGCATAGAATGGAACAGGCAAGCAATTCACATCTTTGTATCCTTTATCAGAAAAGGGTCTGCCCCTGGAAACTCACATGCCTAGTGAGTAATGTATGTATTCATGTGTTCGAGCTGTTGCCCTATGCATGGGGATTCAAAGATAAATGAACTCATTAAGTAGCCCTCAGAGACTCTTGATGTCAAAAGGCAAAGGTAGTTTTAGATGAATTGTCAGCAATTACTTTAATACATGACAGATGTGGGAGGGAACCCAAACCAAACCCATAGCTATGAAGTCCATTCTGACGCATTGCAACCCTACAGGACAAAGGGCTGCAAGCCCAATGGGGTTGCCAAGACTGTCAATCTTTAAGGAAGGTGATTGTCACATCTTTCTCTTGTGGATAGGTTGGTGGGTTCAAACTACCAACGTTTCAGTTAGCAGCTTAGTGCCGAACCACTTACACCACCAGTGCTATTTTTGGGAGAAAAAGTGGCGATACAATGAAAATATTTTAAAAGCAAGTAAGGCAAATGTGTATAGCTGTAGGATAAGCACTAGATTGCTAACCACAAAGTCAGCAGTTGCTCTTTGGAAATCTTATAGAGTGTCACTATGAGTTGGGACCAACTAGATGGCACATAATAGCAACAAGTCAATAATACTGATCAATAAAATAGATGCTGGTCTAGAGCTAGAGTAGGAACCTGGGTTTTGAGGAGGCATTAGCCTTCCATCTGCTGGAGGTGTAGTGAGGTACAATGACACTCAATCAACTCGGTATGGCTTTTCTCCTGCCCAGCAGCTGAATCTCAGAAAAAGTGGGTTTTAGAGGCTGCTGACTAGTTGGTATTACTCTCTCTTATATTAAATTGGGAATCATTTTCAGAATGAAGTGGGCAAGTTCCAGGAGTTGAGTATAGGAGTTCCGTTCTTGCCTTCCTATGAACTTCCACAGAGTAACTTGAAGAAGCGGCCTGTATCATCACCAAAGACAACTAACCTTTATAACTCAGAGCCCAAGTACCTAGTTCATTGTGGAGCTGGGGCAGTGGGAGTATGCAGGAAGGATCTGGAATGTCATTGAAAACAGTGATGGGGAAATAGCATCTTTCTCAGCATAACAGCAGCTGGGGAGCTTTTGAGTCTTCATTGCTAACTTCACTTATCAAAAAAAGAAAAAAGAAAATATAAAGAAGCAGCAGCAAAACCCCAGCTTTATTCCTGTAAGCAGCCACCGTGGGAGCCAATATATCTATGGAGGAACCAGCTGGACTCAATCCTGTCCTGCAACTCATCAAAAGCCCTGTAAGTCCAGTTACTGTTGCAAAATCTCCTAAGCGTTGATCCTCACAGAGGCAGGAAAAGTTTGGTTGAGTTTTTTAATCCTACAAGGAATCAGAAGCATTGGCAATTAGGAAATCCTCTTTTAATTTGCTCACTGAGAAAATTCAATTGAGATAGCATTCAAAGAAAGGGGACCAGCATGGCCCATTTATGTAATCAGGTTTTGAGCTTTCACTGCATTTTTCAAGGTTGGTAAAGTGGTGGACAGAATTATATATTTTATTTGCTTATGAATAAGCTTCTAGAAAAGAGGATATGGTTCTTCTGTTTAAACAAGAATCCAAGAAAATATTTGTATGTATTAGGGTAAGTCAAAAAGTATTACGACAAAGTCATAGAAACTTTTATTAAACAAAAATATCAAAATGTGAAGCCATTGCTTCTTGACATATCTTCAGTCTAGGTCTATATCCTGCTGAAGATTGTTCCCATCTTTCTCTAACTCTTTCTCTAGGAATTCTGTTCTCTTCTATGCCAAAGGGCAGTTTTGGCATCCTCAAGGGACTCAGATTGTGTTACTTTGAAATGTTCTTTGAGTTCGTGTTAAAAGAAGAAGTCTGAAGGGCAACAGTCTGACTGTAGGGTGGATGAGGTAAGGTTTTCCAATAAAATTCTTGTAGCATAGTCCTTGCTACCTTCAATGAATGATGGGAAAATTTCTCGTTGCAACTCTCTTTACCTTTGTCTTACTAATGGAGTTTCCAATTTTCTTCAAGTTCATTCCTAATAAGTCCTTGTGACCATTGTGTTTTCAAGAAAATCTATTAGAAGTACCCCTTGGAATCCCCTTCACTCCAAATAGTTGCCTAATTTTCTGAATTGAACTCTTTGCCTTGAATTTAACTGGCCTAGCAGATCCCCTCTGAAGTCACTATATTGATTGGACCTTTTTTGAGAGCGTCCTGATGAGACTAATACAGGTGAATTACTGAGAGAACTTTTCTGCAGCTATCCACTGGTCACAGAGATGTATTTTGTTTGGAGTAAGACCATTCATGTATGAACTGGAACCCTAGTAGCAACATTACTTGTCTTACGCTCATTTATACCTGCAGCCACGTGTTGCTTAATGTCTCTGTAATGTGTTCTGTTGTGTGACTCAGATGGTGTGTGAACACTACAGCAGAGTCTGGGCCAGCTTTTTCTTAAAAAGCATTTCAAATAAAAGCTGCTTTACTTTTGATGATCCTTGTGATTGTCCAGTGTAGCATGCCTAAATTGCAAGCAATAGCATTCACTGATTTGCACCTTCTTGTTTTGTAGTAATTTTTTGTTTCACCTGCAAATTAGTACTGCTTTTTCTCTTGCTGCTGCTGCTCTCACTAGCCCTGGTTTTGCTACCGTTGGGAGTCATGATGCACTTCACAGCAATAATTTTGAAAGAATTAAACAGGGAGATGTTGCTACAAAACTCAGGAGACCCATGAAACAGGAAATTGGATATTAGCTCTAGTAGCATAGTGGTTACGAATCGGGCTGCGAGCTGCAAGGTCAGCAGTTGGAAACTACCAGCCGCTCCGCGGGAGAAAGATGAGGCGGTCTGCTCCCATAAAGAATTACAGCCTCGGAAACCCTGTGTAGGGTCGCTATGAGTCGGAACCGACTCCATGGCACGCAACAACAACAACAACAATGAGTTGCAGCAAACACTGTTACCAGTAAACTTCTTAGACAGAAAGTATCGTACAGTACCTACATAAACTAATGGCATAGGGGGTTATTATGACTCTCATGCGGTACCTGATAGGTTGTATATGTACTGTATATGCATAGCAGCACAATCATTGTATTTATAGACTCCTGGTGTGTAGCTGTAGAGTTAGCGCTGGACTGTTCAGCACAAGGTCAGCAGCTGAAACCCACCGGCTGCTCTTTGGAAACCCTATTCAAGGTCGCTATGAGTCAGAACTGACTCCACAGCACTAACACCACCAACTACAACAGTATATGTACTGAACCATTACAGGCATGGCAATACAATCACTATACATACAAGGGTCATGAGATAAACATGCTGCATGTGGGAAGCTGATTTTTGTTTGCGAAGCTCCATTTTCTGATTGGGATTTAGGATATACCAAGTGTTAACTGAAGGTCTGTAATGCAAATTCCCTAGCCACTTAGCTGGAGAAAGATGAGGAGTTCTGCTCCTGTAAAGATTTACAGCCTTGGAAACTCTATACAGGGTTGCTATGGGTCAGAATCAACTCAATGGCAGTGAGTTTTGTTTCATTTCGGTTTATTCTTGTTGTTGTTATTATAATCTTATGGGACAAGAAAACATATATATGGTCAACTTTTAGCCAGACAGATGTTATATAGTGCATGTCCGTACAAGCTAGCTTCAAAAAGTCATGGAAAAATAGAATTAAAAGATAAATTTTCAAGGACTTTCTGAATCCCTCTTTGTATGTGAATACCCATTCCCCACCTGCACCTACCTAGGAACAATTAAGGGATGCCTCAGTTCCATGCTTAGATGTCAGATTCAATTTGGAAACCCCTGGAGGAAATTAGAAGCATAAATGAAGGATGCCTACTGAAGAGCAAGGATTTTTAAAAAGTGATTGGAAAACAGGCAGAGCAAAAATTATGACAAACTTTGAAACCAGAAAGATGAGAGAGCAAATTGAAATGTAAAATATTGTTATTTTTAGGCAAGCTATTGAACTGTTTTGTTCTCTCATCTATAAAATAGTAATAATACTGCTTCATTCAAGTTTTAAAATAAATCATTCAATTTTTATCAAAAGTGTAGTAGATACTTGTGTCCTGCTATAGCGCTGTGCACTTAACAACCACAGGTTGTGAGGAGTCTTCGGGTGGTGCTATAGGATAAAGACTGAACTGCATCTCAGAAAACTGACTTCCATAGCAGGGCTTTGACCTGGTTCATCACAATTCTATTTCCTGCTAAGAATGTGCATCTCCACTCCAGATCTATGAAATCTGAATCTGCATTTAAACATGACCCTTAGGTAACTCTTACATATCTGGGTTACACAAGTCACCTGGGAATTTTGATAAATGTAGCTGTTAATTCAGTATAGCTAGGATGGAAATACAGATTTTCAACAGTGGGTCAAACTGCAAAACGTCAATTCGAAGCAGTGCTCCAAAGGTCTCTGAAGAAAGATTTTCAACAAATCAGCCGTTGAAAAGCCAGTTAGGACAGTTCTCTGACACATATGCCGTCACCCTGAGTAGGAATTAACTTGATAGCAGCTAGTTATTGGGGCTGTATTAAAAGAACATTCAGCAGTTTTTGTATGTAAGTATGACTTTATTCTTCTATTGGATATTTAATAGTTATTAAAATTTATTAACAAAAGTATCTCAGGTTTGATTTTTTTTTTTTTTCCATGATAAATTGACCTCTGAGATTTTTCACATCTTGAAGCAGAATATGCTGGTGTGGGGCTGGCTGTAGTATCAGCACTGTATTGCAAACCACAAGGTTTGCAGTTCAAACCCACCAGCTGTTCCACAGCAACCCTATACAGGGTCACTATGAATCAGAATTGACTTGATGACGCTTAGCAACAACACAGGTAAGGGAAGACCAAATAAGTAAATAAACAAATAAAAGTTATCTTTGCTGTCACAGTTTCAGTGATACATTTTCCTCCACTTCTATTAACTTATAAACAAAATAATAACAAAAACTGAGATAAATTTGTGTTTTTTAGCCTTGTTATTATTTGGTGCCCTTGAGTCTGTTTGGACTAGTAGCCACCATAGGTACAACTGAAGGAAACATTGTTTGAACTTATATCAGTTGTACTCAAAATTGTTACTATATTTGAGCCCACTGTGGCAGCCAGGGTTAATCCATCTCACTGAGCGTCTTCCTCTTTTTCGTTGACCTGCTCTGTACCAAGCATGATGTTCTTTTCCAGGGATCAGTGCCTCCTGATCGGATGCCCAAAATACATAACACAAAATCTCTCCATCCTCAGTTCTAAAGAACATTCTTGCTACGCTTCTTCTAAGATAGAGTTGTTTGTTTTTCAGGCAGTACATGGTTAGTTACAATTCTTTTCTGGCATCGTAATTCAAAGATATCAATTCTTCTTCATTCTTCCTTATTTAATGTCCTGTTTGCATATGCATATAAGGGGATTGAAAATGTTATGGATTACGTCAGGCACACCTTAGTCCTCAAACTGACATCTTAATTCTTTAATAGTTTCAAGAAGTCTTTTGCAATAGATTTGCCTATTGCAATATGTCATTTGATTTCTTAACCATAGATATTGATCGTGGGTCCAAGTAAAATGAAATCCTTGACAATTTCATTCTTTTCTCCATTGATCATTATATTATTTATTGGTGTCGTTGTGAGGATTTTTGTTTCCATGATGTTGAGGTGTAATCTGTACTGAAGGCTACAATCTTTAATCTCCATAAGTAAGTGCTTTAAATACTCTTCATTTTCAGCAAGCAAGTTGTGTTGTCTGCATATTACAGATTGTTAATGAGTCTTCTTCAATCATTATATCATATTACTCTTCATATAGTCCAGTTTCTTGAATTCATTTGCTTAGCATACAGATTTAATAATTGTGGTAAAAGGATAGAACTCTGATTTACACTCCTCTTGATTTTAAATCACTCACTATCCTTTTGTTCTGTTTCAATGACTACTTCTTGCTCTATCTACAAATTCCACGTGAGCACAATACATGTTCTGGAATTTCCATTCTTCACAATGCTAACCATAATTTGTTATGACTCACACAGTCAAATGATTCTACATAATCAATAAAGCACAGGTAAACATCTTTCTAGTATTCTCTGCTTTTAACCAAGATCCATCTGACCTAAACAATGATATATCATTTATTCCACCTTCTCTTTCAAAACCCACTTAAATTTCGGTCAGTTCCCAATTGATGTACTACTACAAACATTTAAAAATTATCTCCAGAAAAAAATGTCCTTAAGTGTAATAATAGTAGTGGTACTTTCCAGTTATTTCCACAGTCTGTTGGCTCACCTTTCTTTGGAATGGGCATAAATAAATATGACTCTCTTCCAGTCTCTTGGCCAGGCGGTTGTCTTCCAATTTCTTAGCATGAGCAAAAGAGCACTTCCAGTGTCATGTCCATTTGTTGAAACGTCTCAGCTGGTGTTCTGTTAATTCCTGGAACATTATTTTTTGCCAGTGCCTTAAATACATTTTGGAATTCTTCCTTCAATACCATAGTTCTTGATCGCATGCTACCTCCTGAAATGGTTGAATGTAGGCCCTTTTTAGTTTTGGTATAGTGTCTCTGATCATTCATTTTTTTGCTCATATTTTGCTCCATATTACAAGTCAGGGGTTGAATTTTTTTCTTCAATTCTTTCATCTTGAGAAACACTGAGTATATTCTTTCCTTTTAGATTTTTAGCTCCATGTATTTGTACATTTCATTGTAATACTTTACTTTGTCTTCATGAACCGCTCTCTAAAATCTTCTGTTCAGCTTTTTTACATCATCATTTCTTCTTTTTCACTTTAACTATGCATTAGTACTCTATGACACCTACTTTGGCCTTTTCTTTCTTTTTTTTAAAAATGGCCTTTGCTTTCTTCTCATATGAGCACTCTGATGTTATCCCACAACTTGTCTGGTCATTAGTATGTATATACAATATCGAATTTATCCTTGAAATGGCTTCTAAATTTAGGTGGACTATACTCATAATTGGAGTCCTGGTGTGGTGCTGTGGGTTAATGTGCTAGACTGCAAAGCCATTTGAACTGCAAAGTTGGTGGTTCAAGCTCACCAGTGGCTCCTCGGAAACCCTATACAGGGTTGCTATGGGTTGGAACCGACTTGATGGCACTTAACAACAACAACATACTCATAATCGGAGTCCTAGTGTGACACTGTAAGCTAATGCGTCAGACTGCAAAGTCATTTGAACTGCAAGGTTGGTGGTTCAAGCTCACCAGCTGCTCCTTGGAAACTATACAGGGTCGTTATGGGTCAGCAGCGACTCGAAGGCACTTAACAAGAACAATAATACTCCTAATCATAGTTTCCATCTTATTGTTGTTGTTGTTAAGTGCCATCGAGTCGGGTCCGACCCATAGCGACCCTGTACAGGGTTTCCGAGGGTGTAAATCTTTACGGGAGTAGAAAGCCTCATCTTTCTCCCGCGGAGCGGCTGGTAGTTTCGAACCGCTGACCTTAAGGTTCGCAGCCCGATTCGTAACCACTACGCTACCAGAGGCTTAATTTTTTTAGTACAGTGTCTCTGCCTATTCCTTCCATGTAAGCAATTAACAATTGTCCCCTGGCCTTTTTCTGACTGATAATACTGAACTTCTCCATTATGTTTTCAACAGATGTAGTCTATTTCATTCCTGTTTTTCTCCTGGGAGGCCCACAGGTATAGTTTATGTTGTAGAAATGGTATTTCCAGTGTACACTTTGTTGGTCTTGTAAAATTCTAATCTGCAGTCTCTGGTATCGTTTCTGTCACCAAGACCATATTTTCCAAGTACTGAACTTCTTTGTTTTCAGCTTTTGCATTCTACTCACCGGTGATTATCAATGCATCTTTCTTACAGGTTTGATTAATTTCGTACTACAGAAGTTGGTAAAAATCTTCAATTTTTTATACTTTGGCATTAGTGGTTGGTACATAAATTTGAATAATAGTTGCATTGTTGTTGTTGTTATGTGCTGTGGAGTTGGTTCTGACTCACAGCAACCCTGCACAGGGTTTCCGAGGCTGTAAGTCTTTATGGGAGCAGAAAGCCTCATCTTCCTCCCGTGGAACAGGTGGTAGTTTCAAACTGATGACAGTGAGATTAGCAGCCTGAATCGTAACCACTACACTACCAGAGCTCCTTATAGTTGCATTAACTGGTATAATTATATGGATATTTTCCTGTCATTGACATAGTATTTCAGGATAGGTCTTGAAATGTTCTTTTTGACAATAAATGTGATGTCATTCTTATTACAATATACTAAATACCTCTGTGTTTCAAAATGACTAATCCCAGTCCTTTTCAGCTAACCGATGCTTAGGTTGCTGATTTTTAAATACACTATTTCATTTTTCATAACTTCCTACTTTCCTAGATTCATCCTTTGTACCTTCCACATTATGATTACTGATGCATGTTTGCAGCTGTTTCTGATTTAAAATCATGCCATATCAGCAACTGAAGATGCTGAAAGTTTTGCTCTCCCCGTGTTATTATAAGTTCTACAGCACTTTGAGGAGGAAGCTCTTCCCCAGTTGTATTTTGAGTACCTTCAGTCTGTGGGGCCCATCTTCTAGCACTGTATCTAACAGTGTTCTTCTGGTGTTAGTAAGGTTTTCACTCACCAGTGTCTCATCAGTTCGTATTTCCTGGTCTTTGTTAGTCTGAGAGCCCCGCTAGAACCTGTCCACCAGCGGTGACCCTGCTAGTATTTGGACTACCAGTGGTATAGCTGCCAGCATCATGGCAACATGCAAGTCACTACAGTGCAACACACTGACCCATGAGCTGGGGTGGTGGCGGTGGTGGTTATGTGCTGTGGAGTGGATTCCAACTCAGAGTGACCCTGTACAGGGTTTCCAAGCCTATCAATCTTTACAGGAGGAGAAAGCCTCATCTTTCTCTGGTGGAACAGCTGATAGTTTCAAACTGCTGACCTTGAGGTTTGTAACCCGACTTGTAATCACTAAGTTACCAGAGCTCCTTAGATGAGTAGTGGAGTAGCAATAATTTAATGAATGAAAAGCAATAGACTTAGCACTCTGTTATTATGATGAGTAGTCCATTCTTTTTGAAATGTAAATAAGGAGGACAAAAGTGTGTTTCACAAGACAGTGGGGTTGGCACTGAATCCTGAGAGCTAGTACCTTACCTCACAGACCCCTTGGGTTTCTTCTCCATCCCTGCCTTGCACTCTCTCCTCCACAGCCGACACAGATGTAGTCCCAATAATGAGTGTCAGCAAGATCCGATGGCTATTTCCCGACTACACACAATTACTTGTCATGACAATTGTATGTGGTTCTTTAGGTCAGTCACTGCTTAGAACTTCTTCTAAGCTAACTATCATACCAGCTAACTTCTTCTTGGAAGTAGGGAACTGGAAGGTGTTGACCAGTTTTCCTTATGAACAGATGCTATTTTCTGTTCTCCTATGGAATTTTATCACAGTGAGTTGATCATGATGTCTTTTAAAATCTGTTTTTCTAGTTGTTAAGTGCCGTTGAAGGAGCTCTGGTAACATAGTGGTTATGAATTGGGCTACGAACCTCAAGGTCAGCAGTTTGAAACTACCAGCTGTTCCCTGGGAGAAAGATGAGGCTTTTAGCTCCTGTAAAGATTAACAGCCTCAGAAACCCTGTGCAGGGTCTCTATGAGTCGGAACTGACTCCACAGCACATAACAAGTGCCGTTGAGTCAGTTTTAATTCGTAGTTAACTTTTATAAGGTTTATGACAATGGAAATCTTTGCAGAAGCTGAAAGTCTCATCTTATTCCTATGGAGTACCTGGTGGGCTCCAACCACCACGGTTGTGGCCCACCGTCCAGTGCTATCCTCTAGAGACACCATCCTCCTGATTTTTCTACTCAAAGTACAAGATTGGAGCAATGCAGCAACTCAGACATAAGTTTTTTGCTCTATTTGGAGGGGTCTCCATGGGTTGTTGTTGTTATGTGCCATGGAGTCATGGAGTCGGTTACGACTCATAGCGACCCTGTACAGGGTTTCCAAGGCTGTAAATCTTTACGGGAGCAGAAAGCCTCATCCTTTTTCCACAGAGCAGCTGGTAGTTTCGAACTGCTGACCGTGAGGTTAGTAGCCCGATTCGTAACCACTACCAGAGCTCCTTCTCCATGGGTAGTCCTCACTTTAATTGAGGGTAAAGCTCAGAGAGTCAGTCTCCTCTACCACTTATCTTGTGTTCTATTGTTCTGACCACATGTAATAGGCTACTTGATCATTTCAGGAATGCTTATAGCATAGTGGGTTACACTTCGGGCTGCTAAATTCAAGGTCAGCAGTTTGAATCTACCAGTTACTCCATGGGTGAAGGATGAGTCTTGTGCTCTACTAAAGAAAACAGCCTTGGAAACCTTTTACAGGGTTGCTAAGAGTCAGAATCAGCTTGACAGCGCTAAACTAACACCCCACAACCACCACTGCATGATCATTCAATCTGAGTTCACAGGAAAATCGAAGACCAGCATATTTAATTAGAATTTGATCATATGTAATATCTTCTCGTTTCTTCTCTCATGTTTAACTGGCATTTGTTAATACTTCTATTATAGGGTTGAACACATTGTATGCCAATCTGATCATTAACAAGTATCGTTCTACATTAGATGGTGGGGTTGCTCATCTGTATAAAAATGTACTCTGGAATATATGAGATGGTTTCAAAAAGTTCATGGGAAAAATGGAATGAAAAGTTATGAGTTTTTCCATCAACTTTTTGAAAACTTTGACATGTTTTTGGGAAGGAACAATCCCCGAAGGACATCATACTTATTAAAGTAAAGGATCAGTGAAAAAAGTGGAGAACCCTCAACAAGATGGATTTGGCACAGTGGCCGCAAAAATAGTAGTTTCTAACCACATTGTTGTTTGGTGCCATGGAGTTAGTTCCAACTCATTGTGACTCTATGCACAACAGAATGAAAAACTGCACAATGCTATGCCACCCACCCAATTATTGTTATGTGTGAACACATTTTTGTGGCCACTGTGCTAAATCCATCTTCTTGAGGGTCCTCCACTTTTTCACTGACCCTTTAATTTACTAAGTATGATATCCTTCAGGGATTTTTCTCTCCTAAAATCATGTCGAAGTTAGAGAGACAAAATCTTACTTTACTTACTTGAGGGGCATTCTGAGGAGCTCTGGTAGCATAGTAGTTGTGAATCAGGCTGCGAACCCCAAGGTCAGCAGTTCTTAACTACCAGCTATTTCACATGAGAAAGATGAGGCTTTCTGCTCCCGTAAAGAGATTTACAGCCTCGGAAACCCTGTACAGGGTCGCTATGAGTCAGAACCAACCCCATGGCACATAACCACCACCAAGGGGCGTTCTGGCTGTACTTTGTCCAAGACAGATTTGTTTGTTTTTCTGGAAGCCTATGATACTTCACCAACATCATAATCAAATTCTTTGATTTTTCTATGGCCTTACTTAATTATTGTCCATCTTTCACAAGCTTATGAGGTAATCAATAGTGCCATGGCTTGGGTCAGGTGCACTTTAATCCTCAAACTGACATCTTTGCTCTTGAGCCCTTTAAAAATGTCTTTTGCCGCAGATTTTCTTAATGCAATATGCCATTTGATTTCTTGACTGCTGCTTCCATATGTGTTGATTGTAGGTCCAACAAAATGGAGTCTCTTACAACTTCAATCTTGTCTCCATTTATCATGATTTTTTTTTTTTTTTTTTACTGGTCAAGTAGTGAGGATTTTTTCTTTATTTACATTGAGGTACAATTCAGACTGAAGATTGTATGTAGTTTTTGATCTTCACCAATAAAAGTTTCAAGTCATCTTTGCTTTCAAGCAAGGTTGAGTTATCTGCATACCACAGGTTGTGTTAATGAGTCTTCCTCCAATCTTGATGCCATGTTCTTCTTCATATAATCCAGTTTCTTGGTTTGTTTGCTCAACATACTGTTTGAATAATTATGGTGAATGAATACAGCCTAGGCACATACCTTTCTGATTTAAAACCGTGCAGTATACCCTATTCTTTTTGATTGACTCCTTCTTGATCTATTATAGGGTCCTTGTGAACAGAGTTTGGTGTTCTGGAATTCCCATTCTTTACAATGTTATCGATTGTTTGTTATGATCCATACATTCAAATACCTTTGCATAGTCAATAAGACACAGGTAATCATTTCTCAGGTATTCTTTGATTTGAACCAAGATTCTGGTGATTTTAGCAATTATATTTTAATTTCAAGTCCACTTCTGAAATCAGATTAAATTTCTGATAGCTATCTGTTGAGGTACTTCTACAACCAATTTTAAATTCTCTTCAGCATAATTTTACTTGAATATAATATTAATGATACTGTTCAGTGATTTCCAGATTCCACTGTACCATCTTTCTTTGGAATGAGCACAAATATGGATCTCTTCCAAACTGATTGGCCAGGTAGCTGTTTTCCAATGTTTTTAGGATAGATGGGTGAGCACCTCCTGTGTTACATCCATTTATTGAAATATTTCAATGCATAGTTTATTAAATCCTGGAAACTAGTTTTATGAAAATGCATTCAGTTTAGCTTGAACCTATTCTTTCAATACCATCAGTTCTTGATCATATGCTACCACTTGATATGGTTGACCATTGACCAATTCTTTTTGGTACAGTGACTATTTACTCCTTCCTTCTTGTTTTGATGCCTCCTGCATGTGATAGTTAAGTTTTTTGTCAACTGAACTGGGCCAGGATTCTCAGTGGTTTGGTAGTTGAGATGTAGTTATCCCCCATGATGAGATCTAATATAATGAACTCATCTCTGGATGAGATCTGCTATGAGAAGCCAATCAATTGAAAGCAAGTTTCCTTGGGGTGTGGCCTACTACCAATATATTGGACACTTGGGCAAAGATTTCTATGTTCTGCTGGGTCTGGATCCTGCATCTGTCTTGTCACCCACCTTCTGGTCCTTTGGACTTCATTCAGCTAGTAACTACTGTATTGCCTATCAATCCTAGGAGGCATCAGCAGCCTCCTATCTTACCTGCCCTATCAGCCTATCTGTTGTCTGAACTGGTGATCTTGGTTGATCAGCTCTGTAGCTACATGAGTCAGATTCCTCCAGCCTATTTGACCCAAGGACTTGGGATACACCCACCTCCATAACCGTGTGATTCATTTCTTTTATTTTTTATATATATTTCTTGTTAGGTGCCATGGAGTAAGTGCTGACTCATAGCGACCCTATATACAACAGAATGAAACATTGCCTGGTCCTGGGCCAACCTCACAATTGTTGCCACACTTGAGCCCATTGGTGCTGCCACTTTGCCAATCCATCTCACTGGGGGTCTTCCTCTTTTTCTCTGACCCTCCACCCTACCAAACATGATATCCTTCTCCAGCGACTGCTCCCTCCTGACAATCTGTCCGAAGTATGAGAGACAGCATGGAATTAGAAAATCAAAATGGATAACACATTCAGTATTTCTCAAGATGAACCAAAGAAAAGATTTGAGCTTCTACTTGTAATATTGAAGAATTCTATGGGCAAAATATTGAATAATTCACTATCTTAGGCTGGATTTTCTAGAGAAGCAAAACCAGTGAAGCCACACACACACACACACACACACACACACACGTGTGTGTGCATGTATGTATATATCAAGTCCTTGTGTGGCACTGTAGGATGATGACCACTTGACTGCTAATCTGCTGCCATTCATAAAGTTTTCAGTGACTAACCCCCATTCAGAAGTGGGCTACCTCACTTTCTTCCTAGGGTGTCTTTAGTCTGGAAGCTCTGCTGTAAGCAGTCCACCATGGATGACCCTGCTGTATTTTAAAATATGGGTAGCATAACTTCTAGCATCACAGCAACATACATGCAACCACAGTACGGCCAACTGAAGATAAGCATTTGCATTTACCACATGCCCCTATTCAAATAATTTTTGTTGTTGTTGTTATTGAGTGCCTTAGAGTCAGTTCCTACTCAGAGCGACCCTGTATTAAGACTCCATAAATTTAAGAATCCATTTTCCTGGTCACACTAGCTAAATTCCCCATGCTTAAAAAGCACGTGTAGCCAGTGGTTACTTTATCGATCAGAGGTCAGCAACATTGGCATTTGCTAGGAATGCCAAATCTTGAGTCCTGTACCAGATCCAGAGTCCTGGTGTGGCGCTGCAGGTTAATGCACCAGACTGCAAAGCCATGTGAACTGCAAGATCGGCAGTTCAAGCTCACCAGCTGCTCCTCAGAAACCCTATACAGGGTCGCTACGGGTCAGAACTGACTTGAGATCACTGAACAATAACAACAACATGCCAGATCCAGCATTTGTATGAACATTAAAATGTGTAAAGCGATAGTCTACTTTTAAATCCTGGTACTCATTGAGCGTTTGCTGAGTAAGTAAACAACCAAATGAAAGTATCCTTCTTCATGTCAGACATGAAAAACAAAAGAAATCCTTTAGTGTCAGGTGGCTCACTTTTAGATGAAAATCATACATTTCTATTTAGCATCTTTTTTCCTCTTTCAATATTAAAAGATTATAAAAATGAGAATGCATGTAAAATATGTACTTGATATATGATTGAATAGTTGACATTTTTCAAGTACTGTTTCTGGGTATCCTGTTGGTTTTAGTGGTGACAGTCATGGTGATGTTTCTAGGTACCTTAAGAGAGATACTGAATGATCTATCAAGAAATACTTGTGAATGTTAATCGTGGGAACTTAAGTTTAAATGAACAGAGGACTGCAGGTTATATCATTTTTTTTTCACTCTTCTGAGACCCTGAGGGAAAATAAGGACCTCTCAGGGAAGTATCTTCTTTCTTTCAAAATATTATTGATATTAGTCTTTAATACTTTGTTGTATAAACACTTTGCTATACTGAAAGACCCATCTGGAAATAAAGATAAAGGGGGGAAATTCTTGATATCAATCTATGCTGATATTATCACCTTGGCTAATGTAATATTAAGGGTACTTAACAAAATCAATTGTTTTTTATATTATTTGGCCAATTTCCTTTCACTTGGATCGGTGTATTGGGGTTATCTGTGTTGTCATTGAAGTTGAAGGGGCTGCCTATTTCTTATGTTTCAAGGGAAGTTCTTCACATTGTAGCATTTTTAATATATGTATACTTATATCTGGAGTCCTGGTATAGCACTGCGGGTTAATGCACTAGACTGCAAAGTCACTTTGAACCACAAGGTCAGTGGTTCAAGCTCACCAGCTGCTTCTTGGAAATCCTATACAGGGTCGCTATGGGTCAGAATCTACTCAATCGCACTTGACAACAACAACAATACTTGTATTTGTGCATGTGTATCTTTATGAGATCTACCCTGCTTCAGGTAAAACTTCTGTCTAGATTTTTCTAGCTCGGGCCAATCTAGAAATTTGAGAACCTGCTCTGTATGTTGATGCGATTGTAGAAGAGGGAAGGACAAAAATCAAACTCTCTTCCAGGAAGCAAGGAATGAAAATAAATGCTGATAACAAATGAGTGTTTCTAATCCACCAATTCTTCAGCAAGTTTGCCTCCCAGCCCTCCTGATAGCTGGCTAATATGTGACCTTAGACATATTAGCTCATCTCTTTAGGCCTTTGTTTCCTTAGCTGTAAAATGAAGATATTAATAGCACCTATCTCATAGGATTATTATGAGAATTAATAATTTAATATAAATCAAGTGCTTAGTGCCTGGCAGAAGTGAGACTGTTTATTACTTGGAGTGTGCCAACTCTGAATACAACTCCCACATTGTAATAAAGTTTGCCTGGTCTATGCATTTATATAAACTTTAAGAATTTCTTTAACTCAACATTATTTCAATATATCCAAGAAGCTGTAATGTAGGAATACATTTTCATTCTATACTGATGACTACATCCTTTGTATTATAGTTGTTTGTTTGTTGTGAAAGTGCTGTCAAGTTGGTTATGACTGACAGTGACCTCCTATAGGGTTTCTGAGGAGCAGCTGGTGGGTTTGTTATTGTTGTTAAGTGCTCCTGAATTCCTTCTGACTCATAGTGACCCTGCAGGGGTTTTCAAAGAGAGGCTGATGGGGTTGAACTACCAACATTGTGGTTAGCAGCTCAGTGCTTACCCTAGAGCACCCCAGCAGGACACTATTATAGTTACCTATCTATTATAGCGGGAGAAAGATGAGGCTTTCTACTCCCGTAAAGATTTACACCCTCGGAAACCCTGTACAGGGTCATTATGGGTCGGAACCGACTCGAAGGCACTTAACAACAACAACATCTGTCATAGACTTCCACAGTTTACAGAAATTGAGCTTGCTTTCTGATCTTCTTCACTGGGGAAACTGACCATCGTGGAAAACCATTTTAATGAATGCAAGTCTGAGTTTTTGGTCTGTCTTAATCCACTTCTTTCTTTCTTTCTGTTTTTTCATGTTTATTTAAGTTCTTGTCCAGAATAGAATATCTGAGTTCAGCCTTCTTATGCACACATTTTATAAATGGCTGCAAACTATGTTGGGCCATCGATGCTGGTAGCTCTTTTTCGGGTCTATACCGAATCTATTGTAAATACTTTTTATATACTTTAGACATGCCTTTATTCTTTGTTCAGCAAGAGGAAGATATAAACAAATATCTCCTTTGACAGAAACACAGTTTTTCTGACCAGGAAAACAAAAAAAATTCTCCTTTTATGTTTGATAAAATTATAGTATTTCCAATGTAGCTTCATTAAATGTTCTCTTGACAAAATAAAGGGTTGTCTTCTCATTTCAATATCATTGTGACCAATATTAGGAGGCTCACAAATTGCTTCTGGTGTGGCACTGTAGGATAAGCACTGGATTAACTTCAAGTATAAGCTAACTGCAAGGCTGTCAGTTCAAACCTACCAGCATACCTATACATGGTTGTTATGAGTAAGAACTGATTAAATAGCACTTAGCAATAACAACAACAGATTGTTCCAATGATGGAAATCATACAATAACATATATTATTATTGTTTGCAACTTGAATGAATGACCTTGTGAACAAAAGTTTGTATGTAGAAGATACAGAACACTTTATGTTTAACAAGATGTGATCAAGATATTCATATGTCACTGAATCTGGTCAGGAATGTTACTAATATCATGGAAACTGTGGCACTGTAGCATCAGCACTGGACTGTGAACCACAAGGTCGACAATTCAGTCCTATCAGCAGCTCCTTGGAAACCCTAGACAGGATCACTGTGAGTCTGAACAGACTCAACGGCACTAAACAGCAACAAGGGTATTGTGGGAATAGCAAGATTTCCCTATAATCCAGAGATTCTTCATTTATTGTAATGGAAAGATGTAATACTTCCCAAAAGAAGGAAACAGTTAAATATAAAATCTGACTAGATTGATATCAATGAAAATAGAGACCATCTAATCCTGCTTGTTTAAAGAGATGATAGGATGAATGGATAGTTCAAAATTCAGCTTTATATAGATTTATCCAAGACATGTATTTTTTTCTAGATGAAACACAAAAATTGGTAAATAATTTATTGTGATTCCAAGAGAGAGAGTTCATCTATTTGATTGCACATCATAGTTGGTTATAGTTTTGTTAGAGACCTTTACTGTTATTCAACAGTGTCAAAGATTCATTCAAATTCTTGTTACCACACAGAAGATACATGACAATAGACTTTTGAAATGTTCACAGATATCACCAGCTGGCCAGTGTCCTATACTGGTAAAAATGCAATTGTATTAGGATGCAGGCAGATATGTCAATGATAAGACAAGCGTAATTAAGACCAAGATTTGATTTACCAAAATTTGGTTATTGTTGTTGATAGGGACCATTGAGTAAGTTCTGATTCATCGAGACCCTACACATGAAACACTGTTTGTTCTTCAGTCATCTTCCCAATTGTTCTTATGTTTGAGTCTACTAATACTACCGGAGTCCTGGTGTGGCACTGTGGGCTAATGCATTAGACTGCAAAGTCCTTTGAACTGCAAGGTCGGTGGTTCAAGCTCACCAGCTGCTCCTTGGAAATCCTATACAGGGTCACTGTGGGTTGGAATCGACTCGATGGCACTTACTAACAAAAACATTGTTAGAACCACTATGCCAGTCTATCTTGTTGGGGTTCTTCCTCATTTTCATTGACCGTCCATATTACCAAGCAATCTAACAATCAAGGTGCCTTGATTGCTGATTGGAATACAAAAGTTGGAAAACAAAAAGATGTTATCTGTGGTTAGAAATCATGGTCTTGATGGAAGATAAAACTTAGAGATCACATGGTAGAATTTTATAAGACAAATAATTTGTTCATTGGAAATAGCTTTTTTTAAAAGAACATAAACAGCAATAATAAATGTGAACTTTACCAAACACACAAGAATTAAATCAATTACATCTGTGAAAAGAGACTATGGATATATCTCCTATGACCAGCCAGAAGAAGGCAATCAATTGCTCATATGCAAATTCCAGTTGAAACTGAAGAAAATTAGAAAAATACTAAAAGAGTTGTAGTATAGCCTTGTGAAGATTGTTGTTGTTAAGTGCTGTTGTTTCCAATTCATAGCTACCAGCAAGGAGCAACTTCTGTGTTTGAACTGCCAACATGTGATTCAAAGTCCAGTGCTGATCCAAGAGGTCAACATTGTATATTTTCTACCTCAATTTATTAATCCTCTAAAGATTTGATACACTGAACATTGATGACCAAAGACCAGTCAAGTTGTAGGATGACATCAAGAGTATCATATAGGAAGAAAAGAAAATATCATTTAAAAAACAGGAAAGAAAGAAAAAGCCAAATAGGTATCAGAAGAGACATTGAAACTTGTTCTTTGACATACCTAACTAAGGTAAAAGACATAAACGATGAAGTAAAAGACCTTAATAGAAAACTGCAAAGGGTGCTTGAGAAGACAAAGTAAATTATTATAGGCTATGTGTAAACATCTGGAGGTAGAAAACCAAAAGCAAAGAATAAGCTCAGCATTTTCCAAATTAAAAGAACTAAAGAATTAAGTCAAGCCTTGAGTTGTAATATGGAAGGATTCTTGGGGGAAATATTGACAGACACAGGAAGCATCAAAAGAAGATCGAAGCAATACAGTCACTGTGCTATTTAATGTGGATCATAAAAAACTATGAATACCATTGTGAAGAATGGGAGTTCCATAACAGTTAACTGTGCTCCTGAGGAATATGTACACAGACCAAGAGGCAGTCATTCAAACAGAACAAGGTTTTAAATGGTTTGAATGTTTTAAAATCGGTCAAGACATCATCTCAACATGGCTTTCCATAACAACTGGCCCCACATCTTTATGACTTGTTTTTCTCATATATCCTTCTACCATTGCAGAATATTATAACTGTTTATATACTCGGCCTCTGCCTAATTAATAACAATCTCAAAGTCTGATGTAGTTCTATGTGGCAGGTATTCTTCACATATATGGACTTATTTAATATTTGTTATAACCTTATGGATTATGACCTATTATTATCATCCACATTTTACAGATGAAGAAATTATGACACAAAGAGGTTTCATAATGTAGCAGAGTTCCTGGCAGACAGATTACAGAAGTTATATACGCAATGTTTCCGTTCAACATTGAAAGTCCCTCAGAAACTTAGTCAATGTCTTGATGCTTCAACATGTGCTGAACTAAAGGAAAGTTAATATGGCATACATCAGTTCCACTACTGCAAGCTTCGGATATGGATCTCACCTAGGATATTCTTAGTTTCCAAGGGAATGCTCATATTCTACGGACTGTGGATGTCTCTAAGAGCTTGAGTGGTAACAGTGAAAACAAATTCTATACATTCCCTCAAACTAAATCATCACAGAGCAGTCATCCAGCCAATTATATGATCCTCAGCTCAGCTCAGATTTCTTCACAGATCTGTTATTACATGACATCCTTCATGCATTGATTTAAAGAGAATGATGCCAATCCCCTCTCATATAGCTCTCCCACACAAGGTTGCATGGCCAGCAGATGGAGGAACAGTTTCCTTTGATTCCAGGAATCAAAAAGACTCCAGTTAACAACACTATGCATTTTACTTGCCTAAATTTGCTGTGGCTATGTGAGGAACCATGTCTGGACAGATTTCCTAGTCTAATCGCTCAGAGCTGTTTTCTAGTCATAGTCAAGAATTTCAAGGAAAGGAAAGCTCTGACTAGAGGGCATGTTTATAATTTGACAGGTCAATAAGCCACTCTTACAGCACATGTAAGTCAAAAATTATCTATAGCCTACCCAGTGCTGGTGGCTAACAAAAGCAGCACTCAACAAACAGAACTAAAGTTGAGATGGACTTTAGACTGTGAAGAAAGACACCAAAATTAGTGGCACCAAACACAGTTTTTTATAAAAATCCAGTTGGTAGAGAACTCAATATCTAATAAAATGTAATTTTTTTGTCAGTGTGGCTGGGATTTAATTCATTGTGATTAGTTCTTCAGTTATGAAATTAAAAGAAGATGATACAGTAGCAAGTAGAAAAGAATGATTCCAAAAAGAAACTTGGAGATCTGTGAGGAAAAGCATCCTTGATTGATATACACCCTATGGTTGATGTTGATCAGGATGGTATTTTGTTTATGACATTTAAGTCAGTGGTATTTGCATACCTCTACTTTTAGTGTCAAATACCTACACGTCAACTTGTGTGCATATTACTGTACATATGGAGATACAAGTAAAGTATGGCTCTCCGTTACCTTTCTTTTCCTGTGATTTCTAGATATGAAAATATGTAAGTTATTTTCCAAGAATACATAGGACTGCAAAGCATTTCAGACCATGAAAGTTTACTTGTTGAATAGAAATACCTCCAGAGAGAAGGTCCAATGAAAAAAAATGCCTCTCTGCATATATTACAGGTTCAGACTCCTCTTCTAAAGTCTATTGTCATAGTACCCTATTGTTGTTTTGATCTTCTACTTGGGTGTTTCTCAGACACATACAAACTTACCAAATTTAAAATGTAACTGTTGTTGTTCCCCTCCAAAGAAATATGCATTTTAAAATTGCTTTTATTGATGTTAGCTGCCACTGTGTTACTTCTGACTCATAGACACTTTATGCACAAACAGAGCAAAGCACCACCTCGTACTAAGTCATCCTCACAATTGTTATGATTGAGCACATTGTTGGCTATCGCTATGTAAATCCATCTTAATGGGGCTCACTCCACTTTGATGTCCTTCTTCAGAGACTGGTACCTCCTGATAACATGTCCAAAGTCTTGCTAAGGAACATTGTGGTTGTACTTCTCCAAAGGCAGATTTGCTTGTTCTCTGGTAGTTCATGGTACTTTAATTACTCTTCACCAGCACCATAATTCAAATGCATCACTTCTTCTCTTGTCTTCCTTATTCGTTGTTCAACTTTCACATACTTATGAGGCAATTGAAAATACCATGGCTTGGGTAAGGCATACCATTTCCTCAAACTGACATCTTTGCTCTTGAATGTAGTAGATGTGCCTAATACAATATGCATTTGATTTTGTGATTGCAACTTACAGGAACATTGTCTGTGGGTCCAAGTAAAATGAAGTCTTTGACAACTTCAATCTTTTCTCCATTTACCATGATGTTATTCATTAATCCAGTTGTAATGATTTTCACTTTGTTTACACTGAAGTGCAATCCATACTGAAGTCTTAGTCTTTGATCTTCATCAGTAAATATTTTAAGTCCTCTTCTTTTTCAGCAAGCAATGTTGTTGTATCTGCATGTTGTAGACTGTCATTGAGTCCTCCTCCAATACTGAGGTCCTGTTTTTCTTCATATGTTTCCAATTTCTTAATTATTTGCTCAGCATACTGACTAAATGAGTATGATGAAAGAATATAACCCTAGAGCACACATTGTTGTTGTTGTCAGGTGCCATCGAGTCAGAACCAACTCATAGCGACGCCATGCACAGCAGAACGAAACAATGTCTGATCCTGGGCCAACCTCACTACTGCCGCCACACTTGAGTCCATCAATGATGCCACCTGGCCAATCCATCTCGTTGGGGGTCTTCCTCTTTTTCTCTGACCCTCCACCTTACCCAACACGACATCCTTCTCCAACGATTGTTTCCTCTGGACAATATGTCCAAAGTAGGAGAGACGAAGCTTAGCCATCCTGACCTCCAAGGAACACTCTGGCTGCACTTCTTCCAAAACAGATCTATTGGTTCTTTTGGCAGTCCATGGCACTTTCGGTATTCTCCTCCAACACCACAACTCAAAGGCATCAATTCTTCTACGATCTTTCTTATTCACTGTCCAGCTTTCGCATCCATATGAGGTTATTGAAAATACCAACAGTATTTGAAAAGGAATATGTACCAAAGTCAGGCAGCATGCTGTCTCTGATGAATCTTAATGTCCTTGAATGTGAAGTTCAAAGTTGTAGAATGAGTAATTATGGGATGTGAGGCAGAGTTTATGTACTAAAGGGGCATGCTATGCTTACCCAAGTTAAAGAGCTTGAACAGTTTGTTATGAGGATAAAGACCACCATTTGAAATTGTCCTAACTTAGGGCTTATACCATATTAGCTCTTAGACTTGTTTATTAAGCCTGTTTTCACTATAATCAGATACTATAGGGTTTGCTACTATTCTTATGGTGATGTACGGGGATACTCTCTGACAACTTTTGTTATACAATGAATGCTAAGCCTCATCAGCCAGAGAAACATAACGTAACCCTGGAAATAGAAATGCACTGAATTCTGAGCCAGGAGACCAAGCAAATCTTCATTTGGCAGAGATCAAAATTTAAAAAAATAAATAGGCAGAGTAATTATTCATAAGCAAAGATTCTCCTGAATACTAGAATTTGTGTGAAACATTAATAATTAAGCGGATGACTGTTCTATGAAATTAAATTTTGCCAAAGAGAAGATTTCCAAATTAGCCTGCAGGTCATTTCATATTGTGAAGAAGAAACATTGAACAGCATACTTTTCACAAGTATACAAATAATTTTTAGACCATGTAGAGCAGGGCAGTTGTGTAATAAAGCCTTTCATCAGGTATTCAGATACCAACCTTTCTGCTCTTACTGACTTTCAAACATGACACTACTGGACCCTTGAGCCCTAGCTAGAAGGAATGCAGTCATCACTCACAGGCTAGCAAGGGCAGTGGCCTTCAGGTTCCACACTACTTACTCCATCAACAATTTGGATAAGGCTTCTTTGACCTTTTATGTAAAAAGATTCCACATAGACATTTACTGGAAAAAAAAAAAAAAAAAAAAGGATTGTCGTTTGAACCTTTTGAGACTCAACTGCTGCATTGAGTCATTCCAGCATCTCTTCCAAATTTAAAACAATTTAAATTCCTGTTTTCATCTTAATTCCATTAGATGATTAACACCCCCCACACACTGTTCATCCCCCTCTGCTCTGTTTTATCTCTAGTGTATGAATTCATATTCATTTTTGAAAACTAATAAATGAATTAGGGTTTCTCTAACTCATGCCATATTACATTTTCCAAAACCTTCTTTTGGCCAACAACAGGTATACTTTATACTTTCTCCAACTTCCTTGTTTCTGGTGAACTTGTCAGACCCTAAAGGCACTTCCAGCTGATGTGAAGTAAATGATTTTGGAATTTCTTCAAGGAAAACTCTACACACCTTCTGACAACTCAGTTTTGCTCTCTCTGCCAATGCAGTGATGTCCTGTTTCCTTCATTTCTTTCTTCACCTACTTATTCCATCCACAGCTACTGTAGACCATTGACCATTTTCTGTGAATCAGACAAGTACAAAATCCTAACACGGTTATTGTTGTTAAGTGCCATTGAGATGTTTGTGACTCATAGCAACCCTGTATAGGATTTCCAAGGGGCGGCTATAGAGCTTGAAATGTTGGCATGGCATTGCAGTTCAAAGCAACCTAGCAGTCCAACTCGTTAAGCCGTAGTGCCATACCAGGACTCCACAAAATCACAATGGAAGTGTGTAATTATCAGCATTCATTGATTTGGGGTCACATGGGAGCCTCTGCTGATCTTGGCTAGTCTTATCAGTAAGATCATAGGTTGGTAAATTGTTAGCTGATGTTAGACCTCAGCTGAGGAGACTGGAAAAATATGGAACTCTAATCCTCAGGTCTCTCACTCTCCAGTGTGATATCCCAAGCACTTTCTCATGGTAATGACAGCAAACCCAGATAATGGAAAAAACATAAGGCCTAAGCTCAGAATTGTCATCACTTCTACCTCATTCTGTTGATCATAACAGTTCTTCTGTCCAAGTCTACTCAACCAGTCACCCGATGAACACCCATGCAATAAGAGAGCATTATAAAGAAGTGCAGCCAGAGTGCTCCTTAGAGGCCAAGATGGCCAAACTTCATCTCTCATACTTTGGACATATTGTCAGGAGGGAACAGTCACTGGAGAATGATATCATGTTTGGTAAAATGAAGGGTCAGAGATAAAGAGGAAGACCCCCAATGAGATGGATTGGCCAGGTGGCAGCATTGATGGACTCAAGTGTGGCAACAGTAGTGAGGTTGGCCCAGGATCAGACATTGTTTCATGCTGGTGTGCATGGGGTCATTATCAGTAGGTTCTGACTAGATGGCACCTAACAACAACAACAACATAAAGTTCTAGAGGTTAGGAGATGGACAGAGATGTGATTATCATATTTACATTGTTGTGCATTTGGGGTTTCCTTCTAGATTTTTTTAAACAGTAGTGTATGGATACTGGCAGGCATTGAGGAAAATCCTAGAACTTTCTCTCATGCGTTTTGTTTTGAACTTACTGTTATGACTTAGTTGATGGTTAACAGAGCAAATTAGCTTTTCATGTTACAATTCTATTCCGTGTCATTGATTGCCATCTGCACAATGCAACATAACTTATCCTACATCCTACCTCTTTTGTTCTGACCCTCCAGGGACTGGTTCCTCATGATAATATGTTCAAAGATTAAGAGATGAAGTCTGGCTAGCCTGGATTTCAAGGAGCATTCTAGCTGCACTTCTTTGTACACATTGGCTTGTTCTTTTGGCAGTCCATGGTACTTTCAATATTCTCCTGCCACACCATAACTCAAATGCATCAATTCTTCTACAGACATCTTTATTCACTGTCCAGCTTTCATAGGCATATGAGATTATTGAAAATACCATGACTTGGGTCTGGTGCAACTTAATCCTCAAACTAACATCTTTGCTCTTCAACACTTTAAAGAGGTCTTGTTCAGCATATTTGCCTAATGCAATATGTCATTTTATTTCTTGGTTGTTGCTTCCATGGGTGTTGATGGTTGATTCAAGAAAAATGAAGTGTTTGACAGTTTCAGTCATTTCTCCATTTATATGGATGGTGTTCATTGGTCCAGTGGTGAGGATTTTTGTTTTCTATATAGAGAGGTCCAACCCATGCCAAAGGTTGTAGTCTTTGGTCTTCTTTAGTAAGTATTTTAAGTCCTCTTCACTTTTAGCAAGCAAGGTTGTATCATCTACATATCACAGGGTGTTTATTAGTCTTCCTACAATCCTGATGCCACATTTTTATTTGTATAATCCAGCTTCTCAGATTATTTGCTCAGTATACAGATTCACTAAGTATGGTGAAAGACCACAATCATGGTGCACAACTTTCCTGATTTTAAACAATTCAGTGTTTCCTTGTTCTGTTCAAGCAACTTTCTCTTGGTCTGTGTGTGTGTTCCTCATGAGCACATTTTAGTGTTCCAGAATACTCCTTCTCTCAAATGTTGTCCATAGCTTGTCATGATCCATACAGTCGAAAGCCTTTGTATAGTCAATAAAGCACAGGTATTCTCTGATATTCTCTGTTTTTAGTAAATATCTGATATCAATAATGATATCCCTCATTCCTCATCCTCTTCGGAATCCAGCTTGTTGTTGTTGTTATGTGCCATGGAGTCATAGCGACCCTGCACAGGGTTTCCAAGGCTGTTAATCTTTACAGGAGCAGAACGCCTCATCTTTCTCCCACGGAGCCGCTGGCAGTTTCGAACTGCTGACCTTGCAGTTTGCAGCCCGATTCGTAACCACTACGCTATCAGAGCTCCGGCTAGAACCTCTGAAAGTTCTGTTTCAATGTATCACTGAAGGCATTTTTGCATTATCTTTAGGAAAATTTTAGTCACATGTGGTATTAAATGATATTGTTTGATGATTGCCACATTCCTTTGGGTCACCTGTCTCTGGAAAGGTCACAGATAAGTATCTCTTCCAGTTAGTTAGCCAGGTAGTTTGTTTCTTAATTTTTTGACATAAATGAGTGAGTGCTTCCAGTGTCACATCAGTTTGTTGAAAGATTTCAATTTGTATTCCATCAATTCCCAGTGCCCTGTTCTTTGCCAATGCCTCCAATGCACCTTGCACTTCTTCTTCCATGATCATTTGCTCTTGATCATATGCTACCTCTTGAAATGACTGAACATAGACCATTTCCCTTTCATACAGTGACTCTGTTTATTCCTTACATCTTCTTTTGATGCTTTATGTATCATTGAAAGTTTTTCCCACATAATCCTTTAATGTCTCAAGTTGAGACTTGAATTTTTCTTCAGTTCCCTCAGCTTGAGAAATGCTGAGCGTGATCTTACCTTATGGTTTTAACTCTAAGTCTTTGCACAGTTTGTTATGATATTTGACAATGTCTTCACAAGTTGACGTCTGAAATTTTCTATTCAGCTCTTTTACCTCCATTTGCTTTAGCATCTCTTCACTGGACAGCAAGTTTCATAGTCTCTTCTGACATCCATTTTGGTCATTTCCTTCTTTCTTGTCTTCTTAATGACCTTTTACTTTCTTCCTGTATGAAGTTCTTGATGTTATCCCACAACTCTTCAATTCTTCAATGTTTATTGTCTAATGCATCAAACCTGTTCTTGAGATGATCTCTAAATTCAGGGAGTATATGTTCAACATCATATTTTGACTCTTCTGGACATGTTTTATCTTCAGCTTCAGCCTGAACTTGCATATAAGTTATTGATGGTGTGTTCCACAATCTGCCCCGGCCTTATTTTGGCTGATGATATGGAGCTTTGTCCACCATCTCTTTCCATAGGTGTATTCAATTTGAGTTCTGTGTATTTCGTCTTGTGAGATCCATGTATATAGTAGTCTTTTATGTTGTTGTTGTTGTTGTTGTTAAGTGCCATCGAGTCGGTTCCGACCCATAGCGACCCTGTACAGGGTTTCCGAGGGTGTAAATCCTTACGG
>NW_006408593.1:4551787-4617552 GCF_000296735.1 Chrysochloris asiatica | reverse complement strand
AAAAAAAAAAAAGTGTTTTCAATGAAGAAGTCATTGGTCTTGCAAAATTCTATCATGCAATCACTAGCATTGTTTCTATCACCAAGGCCATATTTTTCAATTACTGATCCTATCTCTTTGTTTCCAAGCTTTGCATTCCAAGCACTAGTAATTATCAACACATCTTGATTACATATTTGGTCAATTTCAGACTGAAGAACTTGGTAGAATTTTTCAATTTCATCATCATTGGCTTTACTGGTTGATGCCTAAATTTGATTATTAACTGGTCTTCCTTATAGGCATATGGATATCATCCTATCACACACAGCATTGTACTTCAAGACAGGTCTTGAAATGTTCTTTTTGATGATGAATGCAATGCCATTTGTTACCTAGTTTTCATTCCCAGCATAGTAAACCATGTGATGGTCAGATTCAAAATGGTCAGTTCCTGTCCATTTCAGCTCACTAATTGTCCAGGGTATCGATGTTTATGTGTTCCAGTTCAGGTACTATATCTGAGAATATTCTGGTGCTCTTCTTCATGTGCCAATATTCAATATTCTGTTGCTGATAGTGTTCCACTGCTATTCATAAGACTTTCAGTGACTGAATATTCGGAAGTAGTCTGTCTCTCCATTTTCCTAATCTGTCTTCATTTGAAAGCTCAGCTAAAACCTGTCCATCATGGGTGACCCTGCTGGTATTTATACCCATGGCATAGATTTCAGATTCAGACCAAAATGCAAACCACCATAATATGACAAACTTGACAGATGAGTGGTGGGTCTATAGATGTAGTTGAATACCATATTGGTCTCTGGTCTCAGGGTCATGGAGACTTAGGCTTTCTTGGCCCATTAGTCCTTTGGACTAAAATTTTCAATGAGTCTTCAGTCTTCTTAGCTCTGGAAGGAAAAGACCAGCTATTGCACTGTAGATGGCCACTCATGAACTTTCAAGAACTAGTCACTATTTAACAAAATAGTATGTAGAACATTGTCTTTGTGGACTATATTATGACAATTGACTTTGGTGTCCTTTGAAACTATGATCCAGAGTCCCCAAGACCAGCAAGTCATTACTTCAAGGTGTTAGGTTATATCTAAGAATTTTTCATTACTTTGTCCCCTGTATGTGCTACTATATTGACGGCTTTGTTTGAACCATAGGCAAATACACATATAGAAATACATGTCTTCTGCTAACCCTGTATATACTTGTGGATATAGTCCTGTTCTCCTTCCTACACCTGTTCAGCTTATATCTCTCTATAGACATCCACTCAGAGATTATGGTCATTACAGGATTTTGGATATAATAATATTTTCTTCTATACTCCTTGAGTTTCTTCCTTTGCCTTCATCATTTTTTCCCCTCTCATGCAGTTTTGACATTAGGCAGAGGCTAGAAATCAAATCTTCTGTCTGCTTCATTTAACCTTTGCATTATATTGACATAGCAATGACAAATAACCTGACATTCCACCTTTGCACATGTATGATTAAAGAAGCATTGAACAATTGGTGAATTTTCTATGCTCCAGTACTTTTCAAAGGTGTCAGCTCAAGGTTCTGAGTTATGTTATAGTAAGCCACTGAATTCTTCTCTTCCTCATGTCTGGCCATATTCACAAGAGTAATATAAAGTCATGCTGTTTTGATAACACGTCAAAAAACGCACTGTATGTGTTTTATATTTAGACTCTTCTCGTTGACTTTGTGATGACTGAAATACCTTGCATTTATAAAACTGAGCACTGTAGCAGTTAGCAAAGACTCTTAATTATATTTCTGCATATCCATGTATTGGCATATATGACATTTTTTGTTGTTGTTAGGTGCCATAGAGTTGGTGCTGACTCATAGAGACTTTATGCACAGCAGAAAGAAACACCACCGGATCCTGGGCCAACCTCACTATTGTTGCCACGCTTGAGTCCATTGATGCTACTACTTGGCCTATCGATCTCGTTGGGGGTCTTCCTCTTTTTCACTGACCCTACACCTTACCAAACATGATATCTTCTCCAGTGATTGGTCCTCCTGAAAATATGTCTGAAGTATGAGAGACAAAGTTTGGCCATCTTGCCCTCTAAGGAGCACTCTGGTTTCACTTCTTCCAACACAGATCTGTTGGTTCTTTTGGCAGCCCACAAGACTTTCAATATTCTCCAACACCATAACTCAAAGGCATCAATTCTTCTATGGTCTTCCTTATTTACTGTCCAGCTTCCGCATGCACATGAGGTTATTGAAAATACCATGGCTTGGGTCAGGCACACCTTAGTCCTCAAGCTGACATCTTTGCTCCTCAACACTTTAAAAAGGACTTGTGCAGCAGATTTGCCTAATGCAATAATTTGTTTGATTTCTTGACTGCTACTTCCATGAGTGTTGATAGCTGATCCAAGAAGAATGAAGCCCTGACAACTTCATTCTTTTCTCCATTGATAAGAATGATGTTTATTGGTCCAGTGGTGAGATTTTTGTTTCTTTATATTGAGATGTAATCCATACCAAAGGCTGTGGTCTTTAATCTTCATCAGTAAATGTTTTAAGTCCTCTTCACTTTCAGCAAGCAAGGTTGTATCATCTGCATATTGCAGGTTGTTAATGAGTCTTCCTCCAATCCTGATGCCACATTTTTATTCATAGAACCCAGCTTCTCAGGTGATTTGCTCAGCATACAGGTTGAATAAGTGTGGTGAAAGAATACAATGCTGTCACACACCTTTTTAAAATTTTAAACCATTCAGAGTTCCCATGTTCTGTTAGTACAACTGCCTCTTGGTCCAGGTACGGATTCCTCATGAATACAATTAAGTGTTCTGGAATTCTCATAATTCGTAATGTTGTCTATAGCTTATCATGATCCACACAATCAAAGACCTTTGCATAGTCAATAAAGCATAGGTAAATACATCTTTCTGATATTTTCTGCTTTCAGCCAAGATCCATCAGACATCAGCAATGATATCCTTCATTCCACGGCCTCTTCTGAATCTGGCTTAAACTTCTGGAAGTTCTTTGTCAATGTATGCTTGTAGCCGTTTCTGTATTACCTTTAATAAAACTTTACTCGCATGGGATATCAAAGAGATTGTCTGATGATTTTCGCATTCCATTGGGTCACTTTTCTTTGGAATCGTCACAAATACAGATCTTTTCCAATCAGTTGGTCAGAAAGTTGTCTTCCAAATTTCTTGGAATAAATGAGTGAGTGCCTTCTGTGCTGCTTCATTTTCTTGAAAGATTTCAATTTTTATTCCATGACAGTCAAGTGATGGGTATGACATTTATGTGGACAAAAATAAGTTTCATATTCATCTCCTAAAGACAGAGATGATGTGCTCCAGGTTGTTGTTGTTGTTGTTGTTAAGTGCTGTTGAGTCGGTTCCAACCTATAGCGACCCTGTATAGGGTTTCTAAGGAGACGCTGGTGAACTTGAACTGCCAACCTTGCCATTCAAATGGCTTTGCAGTCTGGCGCATTAACCCACAGCACCACACCTTCAAAATTATTGACTGAATGAATAAATAAAGTCTTACATTTACATTTATTCACTCATTTATTTTTCAGCCAAATTTGTTGCTTAAAATATTAAATATACAGCTATGGTTTTCAAAATATACTAGAAGCATAAGTTGTTTAACAATAGTGACTATTAATTGAGTTTAATAAAAGTGCTTGAGAATTAAATAAGTATTTAAATATATTAGAGCCCTGGTGTGATGTTGTAGGTTAAGCACTGGACTGCAAGGTTGGTTTGAACTGCAAGGTAGACACTTCAGACTTACCAGCTGCTCCTCAAAACCCTGTACTGGGTCTCTATGAGTCTTAACCTTCTCAATAACACTTAACACCAACATATGCATGAATGCATAATATTCGGAACACTGTCAATACACAGTAAGTGTGCAAAAAAAAAAAAGTTAACAGACAGTAATTGCAACAGATTTAGGCATGAAAGCGGTGGTGGTAGCCAATACAGAAATTCACTGGAGTACTTTTGGTGCTGTGGCAATGCCAAAGAGAATTGAGTCTTTCAAGGGAATGCAGAAGACCTGCTGGAAGGAAAGATGGAAGACATTAGGCAGAAAAGAGCTGGTGGAAAACATACAGGAGAAAAGGTTATTGACAAATAAAAGACAAACTCTGCAATCTGAAGTTAAATATGGGACAGGAATTGACCTAGAGCCATCAGTCATAGATTAAGCCAAAGAGATGGTGCAGTACAGTGGAGTATTTCATATGGCTTATCTGCCCATAAACCTTAAGGAGCCCGGGTAGGGTTGTGGATTACGAGCTGAGCTGCTAACCAAAACTTCTGTAGTTGAAATGTACCAGTCATTCCATGGGAGAAAGAAATATTTATAGTCTTGGAAACTGTACAGGATCACTAATGAGTCTGAACCAACTTTGTGGCATACCAGCAGTACCACCCATGTCTGGGCACCTCTCACCAAACAACATTGTTTGCCATGCTAGGTCTGGCTAAGAGAAGGTAGGAGAAAATGCTGATAGGATGATATAATTCAGTTGTGAATGATTGTTAATAGAGTTCATTATAATTGCAACAACTTGGAACATGATTATAAAACAAATCATCACAGAAACAGGATTCAGATCTCGCTATCACCAAAGAATGTCTAGGTGTGGAGAACATCCTTTGGACCTCCAGATCCCTACACATTGAAAGCCCTTGATTGGGACAGAACCTGTGACATTGGGAGAGTATCAGAGGAGTAACAACAGAATCAAGGGACAGAGCATGAGCGAGAGCATTGAAAATCCCAGTCCACACAAAGCAAAATGGAGAGACTTTGGCAGGAGACTTGCTTGCAGTGTGGGATGCCTCCAGACACTTGAATGGGGAAATTCATTTTGCTGACTCATGAAGCTAGAGCGGAGTGCCTTCAGGCTGAGGCTTTGAGAGAAGTGGTGTGTCCTGTTGGCATTTATCAACAGGCCTGAAAGAGCTTTGAAGCATTGCCAGAGCAGGGCAGAAGCCAGACCAAGGGGCAGAGTGCCAGAGTGGGGCCTGTCTGTGGAAATGGAAGAGGAGACTATTCTGTCTATAATAACTTTGTCCTGGACATTACTGACCCTGAATTGGAACCTGTTAGTTTCCCTAATAAACTCCATAACTGTGACTAGGGTTGGTGTCATTTTGATTTCAGATGGGCGACTACAGTGCCCAACAGTGACCCTCAATGAGTTGGCCTTGCACGGTGGAAATAACAATGAACTCAAACAGAGCAAAGGATGGTGAAGGATCTGACAGTGTTCTGTTCTGTTGTACACAGGACCACCATGAACTGACTCAACAGCACCTAACCACCACAACAGAACATGCTAATGGAATCACATCTACTGCACAACATTTCTTCTCATGAATACTGACTGGTATCAGACTTTAAATTCCTAGATCAGGTCATGTGGCCAAATTTCATGTCTGGTTTTGTTGCTTTTTTGTTTTAATGTTTTATTTTGATTTGCTTCTACCATTTTGTTGCAGCTGTGTTGTGTGTGGTATAAGGCAATAATGAAAAAATAGCTACCACTGAACGCTTATTTTCTATGTATCAGGACCTGTTATCAGTGCTTTATATACTGTTATCAGTATGCCTACTTTTCATTTTTACCAGCTCCCTATATGCTTCATACTGTTATTACATTGATTTCACAGAGGAAGGAACTGAGGTACATTAAGGAATAATAGTAAATAGGCATTAGTAGAGATTCACATTGATGGCTGAAAAAACCAAGGTATTGAACACTAATTAATGACCAAACACCAAGTAGTTATTCATGTGGAACTTAGATTCAAATCAGAACATTCTCTATACTTATGAATTTTAATTGTTCAAATAGTGACATTTCTACATTTTATGAAAATAAGGCTAAGAAAGAATTGTGGGTTAGATTCTTTCCTGGTACCTGTGCCATCTCTATATGTTGTTGTTGTGGTTGTTGTTAAGTGCCATCAAGTTGGTTCTGACTCATAGCAACCCTGTATAGGTTTTCCAAAGAGTGACTGGTAGGTTTGAACTGTTGACCTTGTGGTTAGTAGTCCAGTGCTTATCTCACAGTGCTACATTTCTGCATAGGAAGCATAAAACATAACATCTCAAAAGTTATGTGTGTGTGTGAAAGATGCCCATTGCTGTCACAAAATTTACATAAAAGAATAAAGATGTCACAGAGGAAATTCAGTTGCTTGAACCCTGTTTGCTTCTTGGCAGGGCAATTTTGAAGTTTTAAACTAAGACTTGGTACTAAATGATGACTATTTGATTATATACTAATATTATCTATCTATATCTGTGTATATATATATATATATATATATATATATATATATATATATATATATATAGTTGTTGTTGTTAAGTGCCTTTGAGTCGGTTCCGACCCATAGCGACCCTGTACAGGGTTTCCGAGGGTGTAAATCCTTACGGGAGTAGAAAGCCTCATCTTTCTCCCGCGGAGCGACTGATAGTTTCGAACCGCTGACCTTAAGGTTCACAGCCCGATTCGTAACCACTACGCTACATATATATGTGTATATATATATATACAGATATAGATAGATAATATTAGCATATAATCAAATAGTCATCATTTAGTACCAAGTCACAGTTGAAAATTGCCCTGGTATGGTAAACACTGAACTGCCGATTGCAAGGTAGGTTGCTCAAGCACGCCAACTGCCCTGTGGGAGGAAAATGAAGTTTTTTGATCTTATAAAGATTTACAGCCTTAGAAACCCTGTACAGAGTCACTGTGAGTTAGAATAGACTCATTGACATGTATACAGACACAATACACACTCTACACACCATAGTTGAAGGACTCAAATTGTGTTCATTTTCAATGTTCTTTGAGTTTTGAGACCAAAACATTCTGAAGGGGAAGATCATGACTAGAGAAAGTAATGTTTGCCCATGAAATTATCATGGGCTGTCTCTGCTGTCCTCAAAGAATGAGTAGGTGCATGTTGCAAGGGAAAAATTAATTTCCTCAGTGCAACTTTGCTGACCATTTTCCAATAACGCATTTTTCCATCTTCTTAAACTTACTTCCTGCTAATCTTCCACGATTCACTGGGGTTTTTAGTAAAAAATTCTATGAAAATTGTTAGTCCTTTCCCAAAAAATTCTTATCATAGCCTTCGGAGTTGACCTCTCTCTCTGACATAAATTTCCTTGGCCTAGCAGAACTCATTGGAAAGAACTGATTTGACTGGACCTGTTTTTTGAAGGTACCCTAATGAGACCAAGAGAAGTATATTGCTCAGAGAATATATCTGTAGTCATCCAATGATTGCAGAGATATGTTTAAACACACTTTGTTTGGAATAAACCAATGCATGTATGAACTACAATCCCTGAAGCAATATCGTTTTGACTTACCCTCTTCTGTGTGTATGCTATAGTTGTTTAGTACTGTTGAGTCAATTCCAACTTGTAACAATCCCACTAGGGCTTTTGAAGCTATAAATCTTTGTTGGAGCAGAAAGCCTCAACTGCTGGATTCAAACTGTTGATCTCATGGTTATCATTCCAGTACATATCCGACAGAGCCACTACACTCCCTGTGTATATCTGTGTGTATAAAGTATATATGTGTATTTAAAGATATTTATTTCAAGGAAATTTTTCATATAATTGTAAAGTCCCAAATGTATAGGTAAGGCAGTAGGTTGGAGATCATTGTTGTCTCATAGGATTATGGGACCTGAAATTCCAAAATCTGCAGGTTAGGCAGCAGCCTGGAGACTCTGCAGACTTTTGTCCCAGGGACATAGGTCAGGTGATGATAAGAGCATAAGATCAAAGGAATCTGCTGGTTGGCGGCGGCGGCAGCGGCAGAGTTGAGTCAAGTTGGCTGCATGGGAGAGGGGCTGAAATCCCAGGGACACAGCTCTCAGTAAACTACATCAGAGCTTTGGAGCTACCATAAAGATCTGAGCATCGGTTTCCCAAAACCGCAAGCATAAAATAATTATGGTATTAAGGAAAACATTGCTTTTTGAAAATCAGCATGGGACTCCCTCTAAGGCCATCCACCCAGGAGGAAGTCAGAGGGCAGGACTACAGACAGACAGGCAAAGTGCACCAGTGCTAAAAGCAGAGAAGCAACAGTCACGAAAGGAGGCATGGAGGCATTTTACACGTTTTTTTTTTCCTCCCCTTCACTGTCATGCCCACTTTGCCCAGCCTGGACACCCTCAGGTGGATGGGAGCACACACCCCAAAAAGGTCCAGTGTTGAGACCACAGCTTTCCCACGATATATAGAGAAAGAGCCCCACCACACGGGACTCTCTCTTTGGCCATCCCACCCGGGAGGAAGTCAGATGGTGGGACTACAGCCAGACCAGCAAGGGGCACCCACACTAAAAGCAGGGAGGTTATTGGCTCTACTTTTAGATTGCCTCTACCTTTGGACCACATATTTTTCTACTTTTAGATTGCCTCTACCTTTGGACCACATATTTTTCCTGGAAGTGGGAGCTTTTTCTCCCTACATTACCTAAGAAGTGACAGCAATCGTGGCCATATAGCCAAGCTGCAAGCATACCCATAATATTCCACCATTGAGACAAGAGCCAATAATAGCTGCTAAACATTACATATGAAAAGAGAAGCCCATCTCCTGATCATATTCACCAGGAGACACCCAGTAAGCTTAATAACACAATAAACATCCATTTATGCATTAAATAATTACATAACTATTGGAAATGATGAAGAAAAAAACAAAAAAAGATAACAAAACATGTACAAAAACAGAAGAGAGTAGATAAGGCAAATGAGCTGGAGACAAAGACTTTCTAGAAGAGGAAGAGCAGGTTTTAGATATGCCTGTGAATGAATTCAGAAGAATGATATGGAAGCAAATTCAAATGCTCTGAAAAGGGTTGGAGAAAAACAAGGAAGAAGTCAGGAAAGTACTACAAGAGCAATCAAACAAGATCAATACAGCACTGGAAACAATTCAATATCTGCAAAAACAGGTCCAGAGGATTAATAATAAAATATCAGAAATGGACAATACAAGGAAAGGGGAAAGGAGCAGAATAAAAAAGATGGAAACCAGAATTAGCGATCTGGAAGACAAATTTCTCAATACTGCTAAGATAGAAGAGCAAGCTGAAAAAAGAATAAAAAAATCTGAAAAGAGTTTAAGATTCATGCTGGATAACATGAAGAGGATAAACTTAAGAATTATTGTCATTCCAGAACAGGAAGAATCTAAGAAATCCACAGAGGAGATAGTTGAAGAGCTTCTGGGAGAAAATTTCCCTAACATCTTGAAAGATGAGAAGATAAACATTCAAGAAGCTGAACATACCCCAGGAAGGATAGACCCCAAAAGAAAGTCACCAAGACATATAATAAACAAGCTCTCCAAAATCAAAGACAAGGAGAGAATACTAAAAGTGGCCAGGGAGAAGAGAAGCATTACTTATAAAGGCAAGCAAATCAGATTAAACTCTGACTATTCAGAACAAACCAGGAAGGCAAGAAGGCAATGGGGAGACATATACAAAACCCTGCAAGAAAAAAACTACCAACCAAGAATCCAGCAAAACTATCAATCAAATATGAAGGTACAATCAAAACATTCCACGTTAAACAGAATCTGAAAGATTTTATCAAAAACAATCCAGTACTTCAAAACATCCTAAAGGGAGTTCTGTGGACTGAAAACCAATAAGAACAGACAACAACCAGAGATTGACAGGCGTGGCAACACCACCTGGAACTCAGTCGACAGATAGCAGAGTCCAGAACAGAACAAGACTACAACAATGCATTCAAAGGAGCTGGGAGGTCAACCGAAGATCAAAATAATACAGTGTTAAAGAAGGGGTAAACGTAGTAACAGAGATCCCGGTGGTGAGGATGTCAGGTACATTACAGGATACAATGGATTCTCTTAAATGAAGAGAAAAGTTAGTAGACTATAAGGTAACTCCAAAGAAAGTTAATGCTTCACAACGTACCATGAAAACAAACTTCCAAACAGAACAAGCAAACATGAAAACTAAGAAGAAACCAACATGAAACAGCACAAAAATACAAACCCAACACAAGAAGGCATGTAGAACAAAAGAACGAACAGTACTACCAAAAGAGTAACATAATGACAGCAATTAATTCAGACCTATTGGGTCCTGGTGTGGCACTGTGGGTTAATGTGCCAGACTGCAAAGCTGATTGAACTGCAAGGTCGGCGGTCAAGCTCAGCAGCTGTTCCTCGGAAACCAAATACAGGGTTGCTATGGGTCAGAACCAACTCGATGACACTTAGCAATGATTGATACTTACATTGAATGTCAATGGATTGAATGCTCCAGTGAAGAGACAAAGAGTGGCAGAATGGATACGAAAAAAAGACCCTTCAGTATGCTACCTGCAAGAGACACACCTTACACACAAAGACAAAAACAGACTAAAAAATAAAGGATGGAAAAAAAATATATCAAGCTGACTGCAACAATAAACAAGCAAGAGTGGCAATATTAATCTCCAACATAGTAAACTTTAAGATAAAAACCAGCATAAGAGACAAAGAAGGATACTATCTCAGGATCAAAGTGTCAATTGAGCAAGAAGAACATAACCATAATACATATCTATACTCCCAATGAAAGAGCATCAAGATACATGGAGTAAACCTTACTAGAATTAAAGAAAGAAATAGATAAATCTAGTGGGAGATTTTAGTTCGCCACTTTCGAAAAGGGACAGAAGAATCAGAAAGAAACTCGACAATTTTACAGAGGAACTAAACAACACAATCAACCAACTTGACCTCATAGAGGTATACGGAGCATTCAACCCAACAACAGTACAATATACATTTTTCTCTAGTGCTCGTGGAATATTTTCCAGAATTGACCATGTGTTAGGTCACAAAACAAGCCTCCATAAATTTACAAACATCAAAATTCTACAAAGCATCTTTCCAGACCACAATGCTATAAAACTAGAAATCAACAATAAGGAGACCAAGGCAATAAAATTGAATACATGGAAACTGAACAACACCCTTCTGAAAAGTGACTGGGTAAAAGAAGAAATTAAATGTGAATTCACAAAGTTACTAGAAGCAAATGAGACAGAAAACACAACATACCAAAATCTTTGGGACACGGTGAAAGCAGTGCTGAGAGGACAATTTATTGCGATAAATGTGCATATCCAAAAAGAGGAAAGAACCAAATTAACACATTAACACAGCATCTCCAAAATTAGAAGCAGATCAGCAGAGGGATCCTACAGTCACCAAAAGAAAGGAAATAATAAAGACCAGAAATACATGAAATGGAAAACAGAAAAACTATAGAAAGAATCAACAGGACAAGAAGCTGGTTCTTTGAATGGATTAATAAAATTGACAAACCATTGGCAAAACTAACAAAAGAAAAGAGGAAGAGGACACAAATGACTCGCATTAGAAACCACATGGACGGTGACACAACGGAACCAGAGGAAATCAAAAGGATAATAACAGAATACTATGAAGAGTTGTAGTCCAACAAATTCCAAAACCTAAAAGAGATGGATATATTTCTAGAAAAACATGACCTACCTAAACTTACTCAGAGTGAAATAGAAAGCTTGAAAAAACCCATAACAATAGAAAAAAATGATCAGCTAGCTCATCAAAAATCTCCCAACCAAAAGAATTCCAGGTCCAGATGATTTAATGTTCTACCAAGCATTCAGAGAAGAACTGTCACCAATTCTACTCAAATTATTCCAAATATAGACGAGGATGGAAAACTTCCTAATACTTTTTAATGAATAACCCTCATACAAAAACCAGGGAAGGACATCACTAAGAAAGAAAACTAGACTGATATCCCTCATGAACATAGATGCAAAAATTCTCAACAAAATCCTAGCAACAGAATCCAACAGCACATCAAAAAATAATTCATCATGACCAAGTGGGTTCCATAAAAGGGATGTAAGGATGGTTCAACATCAGAAGAGCAATCAATGTAATCACCATATAAATAAAAAAATGAAAAGAACCACATGATCATAGCAATTGATGCAGAAAGGGCATTTGACAAAATCCAACATCCACTCCTGATAAATACACTCAGTAAAGTAGGAATTGAAGGGAAATTCCTCAACATAATCAAGAGCATATTTACAAAACCAACAGCCTACATCACTCTCAATGGAGAGAAACTGAAAGCCTTCCCTCTGTGAATGGGAACCAGACAATGATGCCCTTTGTCACCACTCCTATTCAATATAGTGCTGGAAGTTTTAGCCAGAGCTATACAAAATGATAGAGAAATTAAAGGTATCCAAATTGGCAAAGAGGAAGTAAAACTTTCTCTATTTGCAGATGATATGATCCTATACATAGAAAACCCTAAAGACTCAGTAAAAAAAAAACAAAACAAAAAACTACTAGACCTTATTGGAAGATTTAGCAAAGTGGCAGGATATAAGATCAACATCCAAAAATCAGTTGGATTCCTCTATACCAACAATGACAGCACTGAAAAGAACATTACGCAAGCAATTCCATTTACAATAGCCACCCAAAGGATGAAATATTTAGGAATAATTGTAACCAGAGAAACAAAGGACTTATACATGAAAATTACAAAACACTACTACAAGAAACCAAAAGAGACCTACAGAAGTGGAAGAACATACCATGTTCCTGGATAAGAAGACTCAACATCGTGAAAATGTCAGTATTACCCAAAGCAATTTACACATATAATGCAATTCCAATCCAGATTCCAACAACATTCTTCAAAGAGATGGAAAAGACAATTACTAATTTTATATGGAAAGGAAAGAGACCCAGGATAAGCAAAGCACTGCTTAAGAAGAACAAGGTTGGAGGTCTCTCACTCCCTGATTTCAAATTTTACTACATAACTACAGTGGTCAAAACAGCCTGGTGCTTATACAATGAAAGATACGTTGATCAACGGAACAGAATCAAGAATCCAGAAATTAACCCATCCACATACAGTCAACTGATTTTCGACAAAGTGCCTAGGCA
Organism: Chrysochloris asiatica; assembly: GCF_000296735.1. Taxonomy (NCBI): domain Eukaryota; kingdom Metazoa; phylum Chordata; class Mammalia; order Afrosoricida; family Chrysochloridae; genus Chrysochloris; species Chrysochloris asiatica. Next base: position 4,604,512 of record NW_006408593.1, on the reverse strand, counting down.
TATTGAATGGGAAGAAGATAGTCTCTTTAACAGGTGGTACTGGCAGAACTGGAAAAGAATGAAACAAGACCTTTACCTCATGCCCTATACAAAAATGAACTCAGCATGGATCAAAGTTCTAAATGTGAATCCCAAAATTATGAAGATCATAAATTATGAAGGGACAAATGTAAAGGTGCTAATTCAGGGCATACATTTTGAATATTACAAACATTTTGAAAATTACAAAAACAAAAGTAGACAAAATAGATGAGTGGGACATCCTAAAAATTAAAAACTCATGTGCATCAAAAGACTTCACCAAAAGAGTAAAAAGGGAACTCAAAGAATGGGAAAATAATATTTTGCAATGACATCTGATAAGGGACTCATTTCTAAAATATTTAGGAAACCACAACACTTCTACAAGAAAAGGACAAATGACCCAATTGAAAAATGGGCACATGACATGAACTGACACTTCACTAAGGAGGAGATCCGGGCAGCCAACAAACATATGAAGAAATGTTCATGGTCAGTAGTCATCAGAGAGATGCAAATCAAAACAACAATGAGATATCCTCTCTCACCAGCAATAACAGCAAAGATAAAAAAAGCAGAGGACAACAAATGCTGGCAAGGATGCGGAAAGACTGGGACCCTCCTACATTGTTGGTGGGAATGCAAAATGGTCCAAACACTCTTGAAAGCAATATAGCACTTCCTCGGGAGGTTGGAAATAGAAATACCATATGACCCAGCAATTCCTCTACTTGATATTTACCCACAAGAAATACAAGCCATACCATGAGTAGATATATGCACAACAATGCTCATTGCAGCACTATTTACAATAGCAAAAAGATGGAGACAGTCTAAATACCCATCAGTTGAAGAATGGATAAATTAACTGTGGTACATACACACAATGGAATATTATGCTACCTTGAAGAAAAACAAGGAAGCTGCAAGCCACCGCATAACATGGATTAACCTGGAGGACATTATGCTAAGTGAAATTAGTCAATCATGAAAGGAGAAATACTGCATAGGACCATTACTGTAAAAGATTAAGAAAAAGAACCCACCCAAAAGGGGAAAAATAAACTATATATCTAATTGCTGATCACCAGGATGTATGGGATGAGAGGAGGGGAGGGAATGGAGGGAAGATAGAGCACAGGGTAGAGAATAGACACAGGAGAGCCTGAGTTCTGTGGGGGAGAGGGGGCTGGCAATACACAAGAAGGGGGAGGGTAAAAGAAGAACGCGGATGGGAGATCAGTTAGGCAGTTTCACAGGCTAGGTGGGACAGATGTAAATGATGATGGATGCACAACCTTGGAATAACAGGGCTTCTGTATACAGGGATTGAGGCATGGTTTGAAAGGGTAAAAGAGGGGACTAATGTTAGGATGCTTCGCTGTCTTCTGAATCTTGGTCTCCCTTGCCTACCATTGTGAAATAGACACTTGGGGTGGGGAGGAGGAAAAGCCAGAAGCATCATAAATAGAAAACATGTAAACCTGTCTTCAGCCTATAACTGACTGGAATACCTTAAAGGGGGCTAGAAAGTGCCCAGACCCTAAATGGGGAGGGGGCTATAAAGGCAAGAAATTACTAGTTTACAAGCTTTCAAGAGGGAGCCTAGTTCCAGACAGGGCAGAAGTAGACAGAACCTCCACTGATTGGTTTCTAATCTGTTGGGACCCAGCTGGCGAAAGGAAATGGGGATAAGTCTCTTGTGGTACAATAGTGAATAACTGCCATCAGGACTGACTGTGAGGGTCAGAAATGTAGAGGCAGATTTTTTTGTTTTTTTTTGGCAAATGTAGGAGAGTAATTGATTTTGCAGCCCAGGAGCGGAGGTCCCTGGGATCATCAAGTGAGAAGATTGGAAAGTGTGACCCTACCCAGAAAGGCAGTGAGACAAGGCATGGAGACAGAGATGATGGCGTGGACAGATGGAGTGGCTGGGGTCATAGAACTCAGGGAGGGAGAGGAGCTGTTTGCTGACAGCCAGGGGGTGGGCCTGTGGGTTGTATCCTTTGGATATTTGATGATGCATGGAGGGGATTGTAATCATTGTAAAGAAATGAAATACGACAGGATGAATGTGAAGCTGAAGAGGGACAGAGGTAAATAATAATGCATGCACAACCTTGGAACCTCAGGGCTCTGGGATACAGGGATTGAGACGTGGTTGGAATGGGGAAAAGGGGGGAAATAATGGTAAGATGCTTGGCTGTCTTTTGAATGTTGGTTTCCCTGGCATACCATTATAAAATAGTCACCTGAGGGGGAGAGAAAGGAATAGCCCGATATATTATCATAGAAAGCTTGTAAGTCCGTCTTTAGGTATTTTGGAATACCTAAAATGGGGCTACAACATGCCCAGTAAGGAGGCTTCCTGTGGAGCCCCTGCATTATATAAGACCATAGTTGGTATTCTGAACAGCATCCAGAATCTTCTGAGGTGGGAAATTTCCACTTGAAAGGACAAGCAGACCAGCCTGAAGAGGCCAGAAGAGAAGATACTTCTTGAAAGAACGACTGACAGGAAAAATACAAAACAATATAACCAGGCTGACTGATTACTACAAGAACATCCAGGAGACATCAAGGCAAGTGGTAGGATCCCCTCACGGCAAACATCCTTCTAAGACTAAAACTCAATGGGAATACATGCTCTGATTGGTGACCACGTTTGTCACCGATAAGGGGAAGTGAGGGAAAAACAATAATGAAGCTGCAAGCTAAGCCCTATAATGTTCAATAGACTCCTGTGAACCCGGGTGGAGACCTGGTTGGCTAGCAGTGTGGCAAGACCTGGGGACTCTTGGGCCCAGAGTCAGTGGCATAGACACAGAGGACTAGAGTGGAGAGTGAAATGTCTAGCTGATAAGAAGAGAGGGCATATGCACAAGAACACCCACACTTGCAGATAATACCCACTTGAACTGGCTTCAATGACTGGATGATCAGAGCTCAACTAGAAGAAGAAAGAAGAGGGGGAAAAAAAAAAAAGAGTAATCTGATACAATTTGATGAACTTGACCTACACCTATGGATGCAGTAGCTCAAAGGAGGGAACGAATCTTCACAGCGAGGATCATTCTCACCCCCTCCATGCATGAAGTGGACAAGGATGGGCAACTTGGACACTGGCTACCCAGAATGGGAGTGCTACAGAGGCAAGAAATGACAGGTTTACAAGCTTTCAAGAGGGAATCTAGATCCAGAGGGCGTGGAGAGAGGTAGAATCTCCACTGAGTAGTATCCAATCTGTCTAGGATTGGCTGATGAAAAGAGATGTGGATAGGTCTTTTGCGGTACAATAGTGAATAATTGTTATTAGGACTGATTGTGAGGGTTGGAAATGTAAAGGTAGACCTTTTGTAGCAAGGAAGGGAATGATTAACATTTCAGTCTAGGAGCGGAGATCCCTGGGACCATCAAGGGAGAAGAGCAGAGAGCGGGACCCTACCCAGAGAAGCGGTGACACCAAAGATGGAGGCAGAGACGATGACGTGGAGAGATGGAGAGGCTGGGGACTTTGAACCCAGAGAGGGAGAGAGGCTGTGTGCTGATGACAGGGGGGCAGGCTTGCAGGGTGTACCCTCTGGTTGGTTGATGATGCATGGAGGTGATTGTAACCATGGCAAGGAAACAATATACGATAGGATGAATATGAAGCTAATATTCTCTCATGTAAATGATCATATAATTTACAATAAAGCATTAAAAAAAAAAAAAAAGTATAGGATCAAGAGAAAGAACTTTTCAAGAACATCGGTTTATATATTGTTGACAGGTCTCACCCCTTAGGGAACACCCATTTTTACAGATCGACTGATCACATCAAATGAAATCATGGAAAGTGACTACATTATATTACATTATGGAAAAACAATCTGTCCAGTCTCGGTCAAACCACATTAACTATCAAAACTGGTAAGACACCCAGATGCGAATGGTTTACAATTTATAAAATTCTTTGTATCACATTCTGTGAACAACATTGGAACAACCTTGAAAGTAGTTGGCAGGATTTATCATTGGGTTTAAAGCTTTTACTGTTTTGACATTAAGCAAGCTGTTTAATTTCACTGTGATTTAAGAATATGCCCATTGGTGTCTGAAACAGTTTATTTTCTTGCAGTTCTATATCACAGGTGCAAGTTAATTGAGAAATTCAGTTCATGTGTTTAACTAAGGGACAATATATATTTAATCTTGGACTTCATATTTCTTGCTAAATAGTATAACACTGAAAGATTTAATTTATTGCAATGGCATTGAAACATTAAAAAATATGTAGGTAAGTCATTTTACCATTGTTAGCATAGGTATATTATAAAATTTTAAAGTACTTTTATATCAATGGAAATGAATTATAATTAAAATAATAACAATGCCCTTGGGAAATCAACTTGCATTAAGTGTAAAGACTTCTCTATCGATTATTCCAGAAAGCTGAAATATTACTCTTTAGCATTTTAGAAACAAATGGTCCTGGTGCTTCTTGTCATAGGATTAAAAATCATAACATATTCTGTGTGCTGAAATAAGTCCATGTAGTTTAAATTCAGAATTTCGTGAAGAATTTTACTTTGGTATGGAATTTCCTAAATTAGTTACTATTATTTTTTTTAGTGTCTTGTTTATCTAAAATAATGTCTTACAGAACTATGAGACTATTCTTAGCTTACATATCAGTAATGACTGAGCTAATTCATTTGAGAAAAAATTAACTTTCCCTAAAGTTTTTAGCTGAAGGTAATTTAAAAATGGTTATAGCATTATATCAACTGAGCACTGACAGAAATTAAAGGTGGGTTCAGAAGAGAGTGTGGAACAAGATATATCATTGTTGACATCAGGTAGATCTTAACTGAAGCAGAGAATACCAGAAAGATGTTTACTTGTATTTTATTAGCTATGCAAAAGCTTTTGATTGCGTGCATTATAACAAAACTATGGGTAACATTGCGAAGGATGGATAATCTAAAACAGTTCATTGTGCTTATGAGGAACCTGCACATAAACCAAGAGGCAGTTATTAGAACAGAACAAGAGTCTACTGTTGTTGTTGTTAAGTGCTGTTGAGTCAGTTTCAACTCAGCGATCCTGTGTAGGGTTTCTGAAGAGCAACTGGTGGGTTTGAACTGCCAACCTTGTGGTTTGCAGTCCAGTGCTGATCCTACAACACCACATCTGGAGTCCAAGGTTCTACTAAGTGGTGTAAAAGTCAGGAAAGGTGTGTGCCAGGGTTATATTCTATTCAATCTGTATGCTGAGAAAGTAATCTGAGAAGCTGGATTATATGAAGAAGAATGTGGCTCTGGATTGGAGCAGACTCATGAGCAACCTGAGACAGGCAGATGATACAACCTTATTTACTGAAAGTGAAGAGGACTTGAAATGCTTATTGATGAAGAGCAAAGGCTACACCCTTCAGTATGGATTGCAACTCAGTGTAAAAGAAGAAGAAAAAAAACCCTCATATAAACAAAAGAAATAATTAACATGATGATAAATGGAAAACATTACTCATACCTAGACAAACAAATAACATCATGATAAATAGAGGAAAGATTGAAGTTGTCAAAAATTTCATTTTGTTTTGGATCCACAGCATTTATGGAAGCAGCAATCAAGAAATCAAAGGACACATTGCATTTGGCAAATCTGCTGCAAAAGACCTCTTTAAAGTGTGGTGCTGTAAGATAAGCACTGGACTACTAACTACAGGTGTGTTGTTCATATCCACCTCCTTGGAAACCCTAAACAAAGTCACTAATAGTCATATTCAGCTGGAGGCAATTAACAGCAACAGAGTGTTAAAGGGCTTGAGAGATCAGTTTGAGGACTAAGCTGGACCAGACCCAAGCCATTGGTTTTTCCTGGGTATCATGTGCATGTGAAAGAAAGTTGGACAATGAATAAAGAAGACTGTAGAAAAAAATAATGCATTTGAATTAGGTTTTGTTGAAGAATATTAAAGGTACAACCAGAGAACAAACACATCTGTTAGATACAGTGGCAGAAACAATGGGCTCAAACATAGTAACAATTGTGAGACTGGGCAGGACTAGGCAGTATTTTGTTCTGTTGTGGGTATGGTCTCTATGAGTTAGAACTGACTTGGTGGTGCCTAACAATAATAACAAAATTTATGACCACATTTTAGAATTAAGGTAAGTGAGTTGTCATCTTTTTGAATAGATGAAATCTAGGTAGTTCAAAGAATTGAGGTTCCTTAAGTTATCTACCTGGTTATTGCTAAGTGCCTTCAAGTTGATTCCATCTCACAGTGATCCTGTGTATGGTTTTTGAGGAGTGGCTAATGACACGGAAAGGTACTCTAGTAGTGTAGAGGTTACGAATCAGGCTGCTAATCTCAAAGTCAGCAGTTCGAAACTACCAGCTGTTCCACAGCAGAAAGATGAGGATTTCTGCTCCCGTAAAGATTTACAGCCTTGGAAACCCTGTACAGGGTTGCTATGAATTGGAACCAACTCCATGACACATAACAACAACAATAATGAGATGGAACTGCTAGTATCACAGGGAGTAGTTCAGTGCTTATCCTACAGCACCACACAGAACTCCTGTCTTGCCTGGCTAGGGTATCTCTTATGCTTGATCAAGAATCTACCTTGGCTAAGTCATTTGCTGAAAACAACTATTCAAATCAGTCTTATCATTTGTCTCTATATTTGTAACCTCTTCCTGCCAGACATTGTTATTTATTACAACAAATAACTTTTCTGGATACACTAATCCAAGAATGGGAGTTGGAAAACTTCTTTAGGAAAGGGACATGAATTAGTTTTTTATTGTTGCTATAACCACAAACTTGAATTAGTCACTGGACTGCTAACTGAAAGGTCAGTGGCTAGAAACCACCAGCTGCTCCCTATTAGAGAAAGCTGCAGCTGTCGACCTCTGCGGATTTGCAGACTCAGAAACCTTTAGGAGCTGTTCTCCACTGTTCCTTAGGGTCACTCTTGGGTTGGGAATCAACTCAACCATAGGGTCTAACCACAAATTTAGTGACTTAAATTAGCACAAAATTTTGTTCTTATAGTACAAGAAGACAGTTGAAAATGACTTGCACCGGATTAAAATCAAGGTGTAGATAGACAGGTTTTTCTTCAGGAGAAACTGTTTCCTGGCTTTTTTGAGCTTGTAGAGGCTGCCTGCATTCTTTGGTGGGTACATCATCTTCTCATCTCTCTGCCCTCCGCTTCTGTTATTAGTCTCTCCTTGACTTTGGTGTCCAGTGTGGTGCTGTAGGATAAACACTGGACTGCAAAATTGGTTTGAACAACAACGTTGGCAGTTCATTCACCAGCCACTCCTTGGAAACCCTATACAAGGTTATTGTGATTTGGAACGACTTGATGGCACTTACAAGCAACTCCCCTGACTTTGATCCTAATATCTCCATCTTTTAACAGAACAAACAGACAAAAATCGCTGCTGTCAAGCTGACTCTCCCTCATGGTAACCGTATATGTTCAGAGGAGCACTAAACTACATGGACTCTTCTTGGCTGTGACATTTCATAAACAGATTGCCAGGACTTTCTTCTGGGTGTCTTGTAACCACCAGTTGTTTGCTTCTGATCTTATATTTAAATTTTTTTTCCACCCAGGTGCTCCTTCCTTTTTATTCACAACTTAATAACATCCACAAAGTACCTTTTACCATATTTTATCAGATAATGGGATTAGAATGTGGATATCTCTGCTTGCCACAGGCCGGACAATGTTTTAGGTTTTTCTGGGTCAAGCAATGTCTACCACAACTACTCTACTTACTCATAGTCAGTTGTCAGTTCAGACACAAACAGACCTGGCCGTGTTCCAATAAATCTTTATTTATAATAATAGGCAGTTGGCAAGTTTTGGCATGCCAGCTGTATTTGACAACCCCTCCCCTAAACACATAGTTTCTGGAATGAATGTTCCTAAAATCTATTTTGTAAAAATGTTTTCATAGTTTTAAAAAAGGAAAAAAAAAAAAAAAAAAAACTAAGAGCAGAGGATTTAGATGAAGTGTTAACAGATTTTTATGCTTTTAGGGAGAAAGCCCCAGGGAATGGAATTCCCCCGCCCCATTTATACTTTATCATGGCTTTTAAATCCTGAATTCAATATGAGATTATCTTTTATGCTGAAAGTCCTTTATCTTGCCATGGGCCTTATAAAGAGGCATTCACCCAAGTGAAGTCTTGGAAATCACTATTGATGTCTACCTTGTTTTTTCTCTCCAAATAAACTAGAACAATTTGAGAATACTGAAATTTATTGATATGAGACTGACTCTGCATTTTTCCAAAGTCCTGAAATATACAGGTAAGACCCATTCTGGATCAATATTAGTGTTTGCTATTCTTTTATCTCAAAAACTCTTGAGACTAGTGAGTTTAGACTAGAGAGGTAATACTTCATGAGGGAAAGGTTTGCTTCCTAGGAACAAAATGCAGTCTTACTGTTTCAGGCAGAGTGGAACAACTCTGTCACCTGTGCTAATCATCTTTTGATCCTTGGCATGTGAATGTATTCATGATCTGACATTTACTATTCTAGTCACAATAGCACTTGTCTTGGCAATTCGATCTTCAGTGTCTCATGAATTTAATACCTGTTTTATTATCAGAAGACTTGTAATAACTTACACCAGCGGAACTGTTTCCAAATTTCCTGTCCATCTTAACCTTTCCTCCTTCCTCCGTCCACCTACATGTACAGGGCAGCTTTTTATTTTTAAAGACACATTTTTGTCCAGACATTTCTTTGAGTAACAACTCTGCATGAGCCTTACACTGCAACCACGTCATGAGATCTCAAATGTGTCCGAGTGGACAGTTTTAGTTGGATTTAGATATTTAAAGTGGGAAGCAATAAACAAAGACTACCGATGTGATTTTAACTCTGAGGATCTGCTTCAGTGAAAAGGGTCATTATCGGTATTTACCTTGAATCCCTGTCCCTGATGCTATTTTTAATCACAACCTAATTCTCTAAACACTTAACAGCTGGATCCCCATCTTTTCCTCTTCTAAAAGTTCTTGTTCTTTTGAACAATCAAGCATGAGAGATACACCCTATCTCTCAGCATATTTGCAGGGAGATAAGATCTACAATGAATCCAGTAAACAATGACCATTTCACTGATTTATGTAACCAGCATCTTTTCCTTTCCCTGTGGTAGACCATGACCAATTGGGCATACAAGTGATGATAAGAATGGAAGCTAATTTCTAGGAACAATTAAGGGAAGACCAATTCTATCATATATGTAGAGAGTGTCTCAGTTTTCTATTAATGCATACCACAAAATACTGCAAGTGAATGACTTTAAAGAACATAAATGTATTATCTTCAAGTTTTAGAGGCCTGGAATCCACTTGAGGACATCAGCAATAAGGAAGAGCCTTCCTTCTCCTTATTGTTTTTAAGTGCCATAGAGTGACTGGTGAGTTTGAAAGTTCATCTTGAAGACAGCAGTCCAATGCTTGTCTTATAGCACGTATTGTTGTTAAATGTTGAGTCAGTTCTGACTCACAGTGACCCTGTACAGGGTCTTTGAGGAGCAGCTAGTGGGTTTGAACTGTAGACCTTGTGGTATGCAGTCCAGTGTTGATCTTACAACATCACACAGCCTAGATATTCCATGGCCTTCCTAGGCTTGTAGACAATCTCTTAACCCTGGTGTATGTGTCTGCATCTGTTCTCCTCATTTTATATGACTCTATTCAGGAGTCTGGCGTCCTGGTGTGGTGCTGTGGGTTAATGTGCCAGACTACAAAGCCATTTGAACTACAAAGTCGGTGGTTCAAGCTCACCAGCTGCTCCTTGGAAACCCTATATAGGGTCACTATGGGTCGGAACTGACTTGACAGTACGTAACAATAACAACAACCTTCAGACCTCCTGGTGTGGCAATACGGGTTAATGTGCTGGACTGCAAAGTCGGTTTGAACCACAAGGTCAGCCTTTCATGCTTACCAGCCACTCCTTGGAAACCCTATAATGGGTTGCTATGGGTTGGAACTGACTCAATGGCACTTAACAGCCACAACAACTCAGATTGTTTCCACTGTAGATTGCTGCATGTCTACTTATTCTTGCATAACTGACGGATGCCATTCCAAGTGCACTTACTGAGTAGATAGATGTGCATAAACCTTCTCAACATTTGATTAAACATGACACACTTTTGCCAGAGTATGGTGCATATTCATATAATTTCATGTGAGCAGACTTATTCAAAACTCATTGAAACTTCCTCTTGAGTACTTCTAGGTCCTAGACAAACTTAAGAGAGGAGGATGAGGTCTAATTCTTAATTAGCAAGTTAGGAAAATTATCATAATTTGGCATTTATTTGACTAGTGCAGAGCAATAATCTGTCAAATGGTTGTTGTTGTTGTTGTTAAGTGACATTGAATCAGACTCATAGCAACCCTGTATAGGGTTTCCAAAGAGCAGCTGATGAGCTTGAACCACAGACCTTATGTTTGAAACCAACCTTGAGGTCCAGTGCTTAATCACACAGAGCCTCCACAGGACTCCTTTCACATGGTTGGTGCCTTTAAACAGGTTTAAATAATGGTGCAGAATTAGCAGGTATCACCTTAATATAAAGATGACAGACACATTCAAACACATGTTAAATTTAATATGCACATAACACACTGGTGATGTCCATTCTATTAAAAATTTAGCATTTAATACAATTAATACCTTTATTGGTTTGCAGAATACTTTCATATTGAATATTATAATGAAATTCTTTTGGGGGTCAGTCTTTAGTTACATCTAGTATGATCAACTGTCCCAGTGTGCCTGGAAGTGATTAGGACAAGTTGACCAACTTAGTTAGACATGAGTCATGGCTTAGTCAACCATTGAGCCAAGTCCTGGATTCTGAAGAGTATCATCAGCTCCAAGAGGTTCACCTAGTCCATACCAACTAACCAAGCCCAGTTCCAACTCATAGTGACCCTCTATAGAACAGAGTACAGCTGCTTCTTAGGGTTTCTGAGACTCTAAATCTTCATCGGAGCAGACAGCCTCATTTTTCTCCTTAAGAACAGCTGATGGTTTTAAACAACCAACCTTGCACTTAGGTGTCCAATGCTTAGCCCACAGTTTTCCAGGGAACCTTTCATCTAGTCCAGTGGGTTTCAAATCTAGTTATATATTATAATTATCTGGGCAGGACTTTTTTAAAGTACTGATGCTCAAGCCCCACCCAGGACCAGCTAAATCAGTATCAATTCATTTTTTAATTTCCCCAAGTGAATCTAATGTGTTTTAGAGCTTAAAATTGCTGATTAGTTCCTGGGTTCTTCTGAATGCTCAGGCTCAGGCTGGTTCTGATTAGTTGGCAGAGCAACAAGAGATTGAAGACCTCAAACCTGACCAGGGATGACTGGACCGAATGCTGCTGTCCCCTGTACATGAATTTGCCCAGCAGTGACAGATGATGTGGGTAAAAGCCCTGGTTTGATTTTATTTTTCGGTGGCTGTTATTTTTCATAAACTCTGCCACTCTCCTTCTTCCAATCTCATAATCTTATCAAAATGAGATCTGCATTCTATGAACTTTTCTATATACTTAGAATTTGAGATTTCAAGGATTCAAAGACTTTGATTAAATGCTTCTATAGAACAAATATTGTGACATGGTTATACACACACCTCCTGATGTCAGGCATACAGTCAATACTTAATGCATTTCTGTAATTATAGAAGATATTGTAGTGGGTTGAATGGTGGTACTCAAAAAGATGTGTTCATGTCATAAACCCTGAAAGTTGTAAATTTTTTGGGAAAAAGGCTTTCACAGATGCAATCAAGTTAAGGATGTCAGATGTTTGTTATCATCCTGGCTTATCTGGGTGGGCACCAAGCCTGATGGCAAATGACTTAGAAGAGACAAAAGAGAAGACACAGAGGGGAATGTTGCCAGAAGACAGCTGCAGAGAGATTAAAGCCACACGGTCACAAATCAAGGAAAGCCAAGAGACATGAAAAGCTGGAAGAGGCAAAGAAGGTTTTCCCCCGGAGTCTTCAGAGGGAGCTTGGCCCTGCAAGCACCTGGATTTCAGATAACTGCTCCCCAGAAATGTGAAGAAATCGATGTCTGTTGTTTTAAGCCCCCAAATTTCTTACAATTTGATACAGCAGTCATAGGCAACTGTTAGACACTCTTCTAGTTTCCCTTAACCAAAGAGATGAGGAACTTAAACCAACAAGGTCATTTATTTATTAAAAATTCATTAAATATTTATTCTTATGTACTGTTTTGTCCTGCCTCCAAGGTGCTGCATAATCTCATAGTGTTAAAAAAATATCATAAGGCGACTTTCAATGAGATATTCTAATTTGTTAGGCTGTCTCTTAATAATTATTAACCTTTATATGTTATAACTATATACCAAATAGTCTTCAAACCACATTTGTTGATTCATTTGTGCCTTGTTACAATGTATACTTTAGATACTATGGTCATCGTCCCCACATTGCAGGTGAGTATAATTGAGTATAATTGCCAACACTACAAAGTTCATAGCTGATGGCGCCAGGGATTCAAACATAGGTAGTCTTTCTCCAGAACCCATGCATTAACAACTTCTTTTAACCCCATTCTGTCAGCGAGGAAGTTGGCAGGAATTTGTTCTGGAAGTCTCCCCTTGTCTTTATGTAAATATGAGAAGACTATGGAATAGACCCTGATTTCAGTTCTTTCCCCAGCCAGCTTTAAAGAATCATCCTGATCCTTAGAGGCAGTGAGCCCAAACCTATCTTTGGGAACCCTTGCAGCACACTTTGTAACACCATCTCCTCAGTCTCATCATGTTTGAAAACTCAGAATTTGGTTAGCATGAAAGGACTTTAGTACATGATGAATCTTCAACTCTTCAATTATCAGGGGAGAAATAGCATACTAAATGAATATCAAACTAGTTCAGAAACCACAGCCAACTAGTGTGGCTCCTGCCTGGAACAGAAAATAAAAGAGAAAAGGAAAGTGGGAGAGTAAAAAGGACAGGTAGAGAGATAATACTGACTTGATCATTAAGACTTTGACCTCATCCTCCTCTCATAAGTTCTTCTAGGAACACAGAGTATCCGAGAGTATGTTTCATGAGTGAAACTGTCACCTAGAGTCACTGAGTAATTTGCACTCTGCATCTATTTCTTGAAAATTATCTTAAATGTGTTTATTGACTACTAGCTGCCTTTTAAAAAAGTCAACATGAATTCCAAGATTTCTACCTCCCAATTTGCCGAAAAGGTTGAGAACAGTGCTCTGAGAACAGTTAGGTTCCTTACTGATGTAGGGAGACAGGACTTCTTCCTGATTCTGTACTATGCTAATCTCCTGAGTCAGTCAGCTCTACAGGTACTGAGAATTGCCACAGCAGAGCTAGCATTAGATTTTGCCTTTGCACTCACTTTCTTTATTGAAGACAGACAAAGAATTCAAGGTCTCTGGCAGGTTTGCAGTCCTCTCTTCCAATTAAATTACTTTTTCCTATCATAGTCATGGAACATTGTCTTCCATACCTACAGAAAGATGAATTCATATATTATTGTGAGAGTGGTCATAGGAATGGGGTGAGAGAAAGGAGAATTTATGCTTCTGTGAGAAAGGAAGAACGTAGCAGTCAAATATAGTTTGCTTTAAGAGTATAGATCTACTATGAAGAGGTAAGTCATCTAAGGAATTTCGCTGATGTTTCTATATACAAACAAGCCTATATAATGGTGTGACATAATGCTATGGTTCTCTACTTTTCAAGTCATTGTGATTTCTTAGTTCTTCACTAAAATTCTGAGTTGAGAATAAAAAGACAATATTATCTGGCTTATACACGTGAGAAACTTAGATCCATTTCTTGCTCATTTTATCTAAGTTCCCTTGATAAATACACAGCAGATCTTGAATTAAACAGTGAATATTGAACAGTAACTTCCAGATATTAATATGCTTTATTGCAGACTATGACTCTCACTAAATTACAATACTCACCATCAAAAGCATTGAACTCAGGCAGAGCATTTCCTGATAATTTCTAAGAATTCCTTCTTAAAAGACTTTGGACAGAATGCAAATAAATACAAGAACCCATTTTATTCTCCAGAAATGAAATGGAAAGTGTAGACTATTGAATTTACTGAATTTTCACAGTGGTCCAGCATCGTGTTATTTGTTCCAGGCATTCTTGTCACTTGTGCTACCCTTAGATATGAGATGTTCATGACTTTCGGTTCAAGAGTCTTCAGCCTCACTCTCTCTTCTACAATCTAGTCCTTTGTACACAAACCACATAGAAATACAGTAAAAACCAAAACTGCCACTTGATTCCAAGGCTGTGTCAATAAAACCTTAAATTCTAATTTGCAGAAGACTGCATCAGGGCATAGGAGCGAGACCAGCACAGTATTCTTATGGAACTCCATCCGTTGAAGGAAGCAATTTGTCTCCCTGGTATATGGAACATATGGGTTTCCTTAGTGTTGTAGAGGTATTAATGGAGGGTTTGTAATGCTAGTCACAATAAAATGAAGAGCTGATTGCATTTCTGAGCTCTTCCTTCTGCCTATGAATATATGTCTTAGTTTGCCAGAAGGAAAGAGGAATCTTTGTTGAATTACAGTTTTCAGCCATCAGTGTGTGTTAGGAGTCCTGGTGTGGCACTGTAGGATAAGCTCTGGACTGAAAGATGGGTTTGAGCTGCAAGATCAGCAGTTCAAACTCACCAGCTGCTCCTTGGAAACCCTGTAGAGGGTCACTATGAATCAGAACCCACTAGATGGCACTTAACAACAACAACTATGTGTTGTAAGCAACTTTTTGGATATAGAAAGAATATTCTCATAGGCTTAAGCAGATGCCATATATTGAAAGATGGCATCTCAACCCATAAAGCCAATTTCTGAATCTCTGCACAAATTCAATATTATAATTATGAATGAGTAGATGATAACTAAGAGAAGAGATATTTATATTCCACATTTTATAACTTCTAAAATAATTATTTTTCTGTGACAAGGGAAACAGTGCAACATCACTGTAGAATATTTTGGAGAAGGGCAACTATAAAGAAAAAAAATTTTCCTCCTAGAGAACCCAGTATTCATTGTTAAGTTGCTTTGTTCCAGTGTCTCTTGATACCTCTCCACATATCACGGTAAGTCAAAAGTATTGGTATAAAATCATAGAAACCTTTCTTCCATAAATATATCAAAATATGAAGTTGTTGATTTTCAACATATAGTTCTTTTATGTCTATACAGGTTAGAAGGCATTGTTTCCTTCTTGCTAAGCACTGGACTGCTAATTGCCAGGTCGGTCACTCAAACTACCAGCCATTCCTTGGAAACCCAATGCAGGTCACTATGAGTTGCAAATGACTCCATGACACTTAACAACAATGGCATTGACAATCAATCGCCAAAGAATTCTGTACTCTTGGAATTACACCACAGCAAAGCAGTAGGCTGGCATCTTCAAAGGGCTCAAACTGTTCTCTTTGTAAATGTTTTTTGAATTTAGAGAACATGAAGGATTCTGAAGTAGCAAGATAAGGACAATACTGTAGGTGGGTAAGAATTTCATAACAAAATTCTCTGTAGGACAATCCTTTCTACTCATTAAGAATGAGCAAGTGCATAATCGTGGTGGAAAAATATTGTGTGATACAGCTTACCTGGTCTTTTACTCAATAATACAATTTTAAATTTTCTTAAAATGTCTTTATGATAAACTCCAGAATCATCTGGTGTTCTTTGAGAATATCTATTAAGATGACCCCTTTGGAGTCTCAAAAAACATTTGTTATATACTGTGTTCACCTCTCTGCCTTGAATTTAACTGATGCAGTAGATCCCTTTGGAAGATACTGTTTTGACTGAACTTTGTATTGGAACCATGAAAGGAAGACAAGTATATTCCTAAGATAATTTGGCTGCGGGCATTCACTGATTGCAAAGAGGCATTTAGTTTGGGACAAATCCATGTATGTATAGACTGCAACCCTCGCAGCAATGTTGTCTTGCCTTACCCCCATATACTCATACATATCATATTATAATCATATGTGTATACCCTGCTTTCTAAATTGTAATCTCTCATGAGTCAGTTTCCTTATCATTGATTTGTCTTCAAAATATGTCTTCACATTACTTTTCAGTATGGTTGTAACATAGATTAAAATCTTTTAGTGACACAAACTCTGATATAATGCTACTGGTATTTTTCATGCATACCTTGTTCACACAGCAGAGTGGGCTGAAAGTTTTACTGTTAAGAGTGAGGAAACGCTTGAAATATAGGCCACTTATTTTGCGAAGTATAGAGATAAGAAAGTAATTGGTGGATCCCTGTGTTCCCAGGTTTTCCATCCCAATCTCTAGGGAAGAAATGGAAATAGGCAAACCCGAGCTGCTGCCATCGCCCAAGATGCGCCATTCCGTCACTGATATTGTAATCTAGAGAAGAAATTATAAAATAGACATGTCAACTCACAGAAGCTATTTGGATCCCATAAGGGCAACTTCACACTATTAAACTGCTGACTCTCTGGGATCATTTTATTACTGTATTACCTGCACAGTAACATGATTTATATTTTACATGATTGAATTATTTGAGTTATTTCATTATATTGAGGCAGGATTTACTGTACTTTAAATGGCCTAAATTTAATCAGAAATTGGGCTTTGAGTGAATCTTAAATGATGATGATGCTGCACTAACCCTGCTGTTATTTGCTATTGAGTCAGTTCTGAGTCATAGGGGCCCTATATAGGGTTTCTGAGGAGTGACTGGTAGATTTGAATCACTGACATTTTGGTTAGTGGTCCAGTGCTTATCCTGCCATGCTACACCAGGGTTCTTTACTAGTCCTTTGTTGTTGTGGTTGTTGTTAGAGCCATTGAGTTAGTTCCAACTCATTGTGACCCCCAAATAGGATTTCCAAGGAGAAGCTGGTGACTTTGGAGAAGGGATGACCTTGTAATTAAAACTGACTTTTTGGCCCAGTGCTTTATCTCACAGTGCCACACTAGAACTCCAACACTAGTTACCAGTTACTAGACCTGGTGCTAATAAATTTAGAAAGTGCTTGCTAGATTCATAGGGGGAAGTGTGGGCCCACATGGAAACCCTTACACAGCTAGGGTCATGCATCTGCCTCAAATCTGCTTCTTAAGGAGTTTCAAAATGATACTACAAAAGCAAACCTTTCCAAGACGTCCATTAACTCTCATATTCCAAAAGGATGCAGCAAACTGAGGATGAGAATTCCTTGACTGTATGTATTTTCTCTACTTTTTCATTTCAAGCTTCATTAAAAATAACTCTTAACATGTTGTGTTTTTCCATCTTAAAAATGCAACCTTGAGGTACTGTAGGTCATAGAAATGTTCTTAAATGATTGCAAAAACAAAAGCAAAACTAAAGACCTCTGCAGTTAGTGGTCTTGTGAGTTTCTCTGCCTTATTGGCCTGATGTTTTGTGGACAAGACGCAGGCAAGTTTATTCATGTCTCCTGTGTTATTTGGCCTTATAATTAATGTCTAGGGATTTGCATGTGGATTTCTGCATTGTCTTTAGGATAGATTTCTAAGACTCTTGCCCATATTGGAGTTGAGAATTATATAAAGTCAGCTAGCAAGCAGTTTTTCAATATGACATAATACAATGAGATAGTAAATACATGATTGTTATTAGTTGTGTTAAAGTGCCATTGAGTCGGTCCTTACTCACAGTGTCCATGTGTAAGGTTTTCAGGGAGTGGCTGGTAAGCTTGAACCACCAATTTTGCAGTTCAAACTGACTTTGCAGTCCAGTGCATTAACCCACGGCACCACACCAGTTGAGAGTGGGTATAAAATTGTTAAATTTGTATGTTATCTGTGTTTAGCCTTTGTTACTCTGGGGATAGCACTGTGAGAATAGATATTCCAGAACACTTAATTGTGTTCATGAAGAACCTGTACATAGACCAAGAGACAGTTGTTCAATAATTAACATTTTAAAATCAGGAAAGGTGGTTGCTATGGTTGTATCCTTTCACTATACTTTAATCAATTCATATACCAAGCAAATCATTGGAAAGGATGAATTATATGAAGAAGAATGTAGCATCAGAGTTGAAGGAAGACACAGTAACAGACGGCAAGTTTCAGATGACACAAATTTGTTTGTTGAAAGTAAAAAGAATTTAAAATACTTACTGATGAATATCAAAGACTCCAATCTTCTTATAGACTGCTCCTATATAAGAAACCAAAAATCCTCATGACTGGACCAATATATAACATCATGATAAATGGAGAAATGATTGAAGTTGCCATAGACTTCATTTTGATTGGACCACAATCAACACTCATAGAAGCAATAGTTAAGAAACAATGTATTGCAATAGACAAGTCTGCCGCATGAGACTTATAAAGTGTTAAATAAAAATATATATATCGGTTTGAAGATGAAGCTCTTTCTGACCCAAGTCATGGTATTTTCAATTGCCTCATATGAATTGAACGTTGGACAATGTATAAGGGAGACTCTAGAAGAGTTATGAGTCCTGGTGTGGCACTATGGATAAAGCACTGGACTGCAAGATTTGTTTAAATCACATGTCGGTGGTTCAAACTCACCTGCCGCTCCTTGGAAACACTATGCAGGGTTGCTATGAGTCATAATAGATCAACAACACTTAACAATAACTGAAGAGTTGATATCTTTGAATTATGGCATTGAAGAAAAATATTGAAAAGATCAAGATCTGCCTGAAGAAGTCCAGCCTGAAGAATGCTCCTTAGAAGCAGGATGGCCAGACTTTTCTCATACTTTGGACATGTTATCAGAAAATACCAATTCTTGGAGAACGACATTATGGTTGGTAGAACCGATGGTCGATGAAAAAGATGAAGAACCCAACGACATGGATTTCCAAAGTGGCAGCAACAATGGATCAATAGTAATATTAATTGTGAGGATGGTGTGGGACCCGGCATTGTTTTGTTCTGCTTTGCATAGGGTCCCTTTGAGTGGAAGCCGACTTGATGGGAATCTAACAACAACAATGCTTAGCCTAGACTGCAACTCTAGAGCAGGAAAAAAAAAAATGCTGTTAAAAATGCCAAGAATGCTCAAAATGTGTTGACCTATTAGAAGAATCCTTGCTTCCCTCAGATCCTTTTCTTTATGCCACATTACCAAATTGGTCAGGAAATTTAGCCATTGGTCGCCTTTCGTCTTCTGAACATCAGTTAAGCATTTACCTAGCACAGTGCTGGGTGTTGAAAGTCTCATGATAGATGTTTAAGATTAGTGATGCCTCTCAGAGTCTAACAGAGTAAATCTGCTTGTAAAATCCTATACAGCTTTGCATTTGTATTAAGGTGACAAGATGAATGATGATGCTATTCAGAGATACAGAGAAGGTGTGGTTGCTATTAGAAGAGTTCAGACCTTTCTTGAAGAGAGGGGTTTAATTTTGAACCTAGGGCTAGGGGTGGTGGCATATTCTCTTGTCACTTCCCATATGTAAATTCCATGGGAAAGGAAAACCTTGACCATAAATTCTAAAACTATAACCACAGAAGGGATGGCCTTTAGGATATGCAGATCAAATAATTTGTTTTTCCATACCTCCCTTGCTTTATTCCAGAAGAGTTTGTATTTCTAAATAGAATCCCTCCCTGGGGAGCTTTTTAAATGAACTGTGTTATGAAAGCAGGATACTGTCTCAAATATAAAATAGAAATCATTATGTTTTAAAAAAGAAATGTCTTAGAGACATTTTATTTCATAAAGACTTTCTTTATTAGTACCTTTGCATGCTTATTAGTGCAATTGTATGCAAAGCACTATGCGCATCCTACCATTAAGGAGCTGATTTTATCATCAGAGACATAAAGACTAGAAGCTGCTTTGGCAACAACCATGGTGTAGAAGGGTCTCTCAGTGCCTCTCTTCCTGATGAGCATGATCTGGGGCTAAGTGCTCTGGTTCATCTCTGAGGGTCCTAACCAAGGAGTCATCATTACCAGGTTAGTAACCTGTTTAGTTTGCTGCTACCTCTTTTTGCTGGCTGCAATTCTAGTCCAACCAACCCTTTCTTTGGACTGCAGTTGAGAAATGAAACTGTCTAGTATCTCAAGAATCTCTGGCCCTGAAGAAGACATGCTTTACAGTGACTGTCACTGAGGTTGCAAAGAGAATTCCTCTAGATGTAAAATTACCTCCAAACCCAGAGCACCTCCCTTGACTTGGCTATTTGGGCATCTGCTGCCTTAATCATTTACATCCTTTATGTAAAATACAGTATTTTCCCTGCCACCTTTTTTGCCCTTTGATGAATTTTGTGCCTACTTAAATTAGCCTAAACAGTACCAACTTTGCAAATATGGTTACACACTCTTCTGAAATAGAAAGTGCTATGGAGTCCTGGTGTGGTGCTGTGGGATAAAGCACTGGGCCAGAAGGTCTGTTTAAACCACAAAGTCAGCAATTTAAACTCATTAGCCACTCCTTGGAAACTCACAGGTCACTATGAGTGAGAAGTGACTCAATGACAGGCACTTGACAACAATAACAGTGGAGTCGAATAAGCACTGGACTGCTAATCAAAAGGTCAGCTGTTCAAACCCACCAGCTGTTTCTTGGCAACCCTATATAGGATCGTTATGTGTTAGAACTGATTTGATGGCACTTATAACAATAACAATGCTTCAGAGTATGTGTGGCTGTCTTCTTGAAACCTTAGCTTTGAAAATGGTCCCTGTCTGTTCATGATATGACAGTAAACAAAGTGTTGTAACACTGGCCCAGAAATGGCTTCACAACAGAAATGACTTCTGTGGGGCAGACATGTTCAGAGGGAAGATCTGTGCCAATATGATAGAATCACACCAAACTATATTTTTAGAATGAATTTCTGCCATCTTTTGGAACAAATTGTTTTTCTATCCTCTAAATAAATAAAGAAAAAGATAAAAAGCAGGAGAGAAACAGTTTGTGTGTCTATGTGTGAGTGTGTGTCTATGTGTGAGTGTGTGTCTGTGTGTGAGTGTGTGCTCAGGTGCAGAAAGATATGTGGTGTCAGGGCCAGGAGGGCCTATGCAGTGATGCTTTATGAAAACATGTGGCTTAAAAGTGCAAGAAGTTTAAACAGCCTATTTGTGATCTAGTTTTATGTGAAGAGCTGCAGCAGCACTGCGTGGCATTTTGGGTCATAAACAAGGAGTGTCCCTCTTGAATTCTCTTAAATCTCGGCCTATCTTCTCTGCTTCACATTATGCTTGTATTCAACCAACAAACCATTGTCAGGTCATTTCCCATTCACATCATTCCCATGTACACAGATCACAACTGTTGCATAGCATTTTCTTGGCTACAATCTTTATGGAAGCAGCTTGCCAGACTCTTCCTCCATCATTCTGCTGGTTGGGTTCAAACTGCCAATGTTTTTAGGTTTGCAATTGTGCATAAACCTGTGTGCCACCCAGAGACCCATATATGTGTCCAGCTTCAGAAGTGTGTAGACCTAGATGGAGGATATTTCAAGAAACATGTTGTTAAGTGGCATGGCTTTGCTTACTCATAGAGTCTCTGTATAGGGTTTCTGAGGCTTAAGTCTTTGGGTGAGCAACAAGACTAAAGTTTCTCCCACATTTTGATATTTTTGTTTGATAAGGTTTCTATTATTTTGTAGCAGTACTTTTTGTTTTACTTTTAGATGGGGCCAATGAGTTTCATAAGATGGCAGTTTAAATAAAGTATTTAGAGTTCCATAGGTGGAGGGGTGGTTATTGTTAAATGCCATTCAGTTAGTTCAGACTCACAGTGACCCTGGTGTGCCCCTCACTTCCTCCACCAAAGACAGTGATCACTTAATTCTAGAAAAAGTACATAGACACTAAGATTAAGAAGAGAGTGCAAGGAAAGAACACATTGGCCAAACTTGTGGAAGCGTTAGAATTTGAATGAAATGTCAGTAGTTTGTTAACCTGCCCAGGATATTCTTGACAGTAAATATTCAGAATGGACTCAAAACTAGAAGGACAACAGAGTCAAAATCAGGTCATTCTATATGCCTTCTGAGTGCACAAAATCAACCCTGAAAAGGTTTTCTCTCTGGCTCATGTCCTGTGAGCTAAAGAACTGTGTAGTCCACTTCTCCTTCTGTGACTTCTTAGCTGTGTGTGCTATCTGTGTCAATTACCTAGTCATCCTGGATGTTAATTTCATCATTGTTAAAAATCAGAATAATCATGCCTAAAAAAAAAGGAGCTCTGGTAGCATAGTGGTAACGAATCGGCCTGCAAACCTTAAGGTCAGCAGTTTGAAACTACCAGCTGTTCCTCAGGAGAAAGAAGAGGCTTTCTGCTCCCTTAAAGATTTACAGCCTCTGAAACCCTGTACAGGGTTGCTATGAGTAGGAACCGACTCTACGGCTCATAGACACCACCATCTTATAAAAAAATAGGGAGTACAGTGGCTCTGTAGAATAAGTACTGGATTGGACTGCGAACCAAATAGTTGGCAGTTCAAGCCCACCAGCCACTCTGAGGGAAAAAGACAAGGCTTTCTGCTCCTCAAACATTACAGCCACAGAAACCCTGTAGAGGGTTGCTCTGAGTCACAACAAACTCCACGGCACTAAACACCAACAATCTTATGAAAATGTTATAAATATGAGGGTAATATCATGTAAGATAAGGTATACAGTACATGCTTCCCCATATGAATAAATTTGAAATAGATAAATATTCTGAACGGAGTTCTGGTGGTCCAGTGGACTAAGCCTTAGGCTGTTAACTACAAGGATGGTGGTTCAAACTCACCAGTTGCTCCATGGGAGAAAGGTGAGGCAGCTTACTTCCATACAAATTTGCAACCTCAGAAACCCTGTGAAACAGGTCTACTGTCTCCTCTCGCAGCCATCTTCATGGGAATGGGTGAGTGTTCTGAGCTCTTACCTTGAGATGAAAATTAAGCTAATCTTTTCCATGCATTAAGTCATTGAACCCTTACAGCATCTCTTCAAATTGTTAACTATGATGCCCATTTTATGTATTAGAAATCTGAGGCACTAAGAAATTAAAATATCTTCCCAAGGGTTCTGGAGCCAGGAATTGAGAAAGTCAGAACTCAAACTGAGGAATCTCCTAAAGAAACAAAATACCCAGACACTAACCATGCTTTTGCACAATCAGTAACTCTCTATCCATAGCATTATCATTACTACTTTCTTACTTCTTGTCTTCTAATATTGGAGTATTGTTGCATCTTCTTTTAATTAAACCTTCCAGAGTACTGAAGTGAGCACTTTCCTTTGGAGTTCACTTTTTAATGATGTATATGTGTGTCTGTGTGTATTTTTTAATAGAGGATTCCCTTATGGTAGGACATGTCATACATACTTAAAGATATTATCCAAATTATTCAGAGATTTAAGATACAAACATTGTTAACTGCCAACATACTAATTTTTCTATAACTCTAGGCAACAAAATTGATCTAGATACAATTTATGTATGCAATAAAGCCTTTGTAAACACATAAGAGTGGTCCACTGTCCCTTAAGCCTGCCTAACTTTTCGAATCTGCGCTATCTTTCTTGCATGAGGAAAAGCAAAAATTGTAGCAGCTTTATATTTATTTAGATGTTTCTGTCTCATACTCTTTGTCTTCTTGCTAGATTGAAATAATAAATCCAGTAGCATGCAATTCATGTCACACAAGTATATGTTTTGGTATTGGGACCAGTTGTCTTAACCTGCCATTAATGTCTTCTAAATAATATCCATTTGTTTATCTCAGAAGAATCTTAGGAAACAAGCCTTCTTTCTTGCTTGCAGCTTTTAATTTGAGAGCTTAGCAGAAATGACATCAAACAATTCACTGTCAAAGTTTCTAGAAAATCAATGTATACTTTGCCTCCCTGTCTCTGTCCTCCAGATTTTGTTATGTATTACAACGGCTTCATTTCTACAAAAAAACAGTGCCACATAATTTCCAGCATTTTGTCTATGTTGCAACTAATATTTCACTTTACTGGAATGATGCTGGATAACAACAGCTTATATGTGCTCATCCTCCACTGATCCACTCATTTCTTCATCTAGAATATAACTCGGTCTTTAAAAAAAACGTTGTTGTTGTTAGGTGCCTTTGAGTCAGTACCAACTCATAGCTACCCTATCTGTGCCCAACAGAATGAAACACTGCCTGATCCTGGGCCAACCTCACAATTGTTGCCACACTTGATCCCATTGATGCTGCTATTTTTCCAATCCACCTCACTGGGGGTCTTCCCCCTTTTCTCAGAATCACCACTTTACTAAACATGATATCCTTCTCCAGGAATTGATCCCTCCTGACAATATGTATGGAAGATGAAGTCTGACCATCCTGGCTTCCAAGGAACAGTCTGCCTATCCTTTTTCTAATATTTAAATATTTTGTTGTTGTTATTGATAAGTGCTGTCAAGTTGGTTCTGACCCATAGCGACCCTGGATAGGTTTTTTAAGGAGTGGCTGGTGAGCTTCAACTGCTGCCTTGTGGTTGCAAACTGACCTTGAAGTCCAGCGCATTAGCCTGTAGTGCATTAAAAAAAATTATTAGCTCAGAATAAACAGAACATTTGATTTATATTGCAGAGAAAGAAAATACAAGAGAGAAAAAACCAAGTTGTGCTTGTGGCTGTTTGTCCAGTCTCACTCTTTGTGACCCTATGTGCAACAACATGAAATGCTAAATGGATTTCCACCATCCGTGCAATTGTTGCTACAGTCCATTCCAACCACTGTGCTAATCCATGGCATTGAGGTCTTCCTCAACTTCATTGACTTTCTACTTTGTCAAGCAAGATAGTCTTTTCTAGGGATGGGTCCCTTCTGATTATATGTCCAGTAAATGAGACAATGGAACAGTATCTTAGCTCCTAATGGTTAGTTTCTCTGCTATCCATAAGGTTTTCAGTGACAAATATTCAGCAGTAGTTCATCACTCCTTCTTCCTAGTCTGTCTTTGTCTGGAAGCTCATCTGAAACCTGACTACCATGGATGACCCTGCTGGTATTTAAAATACTGATGGCATAGCTTTCAGAATCACAGCAACTCACAAGCCACCACAGTACGACAAACTGACAGATGAGGCAGTGGAACAAGGGATATCATTGCTGATGTCCAATGGATCTTGGCTGAAAGCAGATAATACCAGAAAGATGTTTACCTGTGCTTTATTGACTATGCAAAGGCTTTTGATTGTGTGAATCATGATAAGCTATGGGCAACATTGCAAAGTGTGAGTATTCCAGAACACTTAATTGTGCTCATGAGGAATCTGTACCTGGACCAAGAAAGCAGTTGTTTGAACAAAACATGGGAACACTGAATGATTTAAAATTAAAAGAGGTGTGTGACAAGGTTGTATTCTTTCACCATATTTATTCAACCTATATACTAAGCAAATAATCCATGAAGCTGGGTTCTATGAAGAAAAGTGTGGCATCAGGATTGGAGGAAGACTCATTAACAACTTGCAATATGCAGATGATACAACTTTGCTTGCTGAAAGTGAAGAGGACGCAAAACATTTACTGATGAAGAGCAAAGAGGACAGCCTTTGGTATCGATAGCATCTCAATGTCAAGAAAAAAAAATCCTCACAACTGGACCAATAAACAATATTCTTTTCAATGGAGAAGAGATTGAAATTGTCAAGGACTTCATTCTTCTTGGATCAACTATCAACACTCACAGAAACAGCAGTCAAGAAATCAAAGGACGTATTGCATTAGGCAAATCTGCTGCACAAGACCTTTTTCAAGTGTTGAAGAGCAAAGATGTCAGCTTGAGGACTAAGGTGTATTTGATCTAAGCCATGGTTATTTTCAGTAACCTCATATGCATGCGAAAGCTGGACAGTAAATAAAGAAGATTGTAGAAGAATTGATGCTTTTGAGTTATGGTCTTGGAGGAGAATACTGAAAGTGCCATGGGCTGCCAAAAGAACCAATAGATCTGTTTTGAAAGAAGTGCAGCCAGAGTGCTCCTTGGAGGCCAAAATGGCTAAGCTTCGTCTCTCATACTTCAGATATATTGTCAGGAGGGACCAGTCACTGGAGAAGTATATCGTGTTTGGTAATGTGGATGGTCAGAGAAAAAGAGGAAGACTCCCAATGAGGTGGATTGGCCAGGTGACAGCATCGATGGACTCAAACGTGGCAACAGTAGTGAGGTTGGCCCAAGATTGGGCAGTGTTTCGTTCTGCTGTGCATAAGATTGCTATGAGTTGGTACCGACTCGATGTTACCTAACAACGACAACAATGGTAAGTCAAAAAACATTGCTACTAGGGTTCCAATTCACACAAGAATGAGTTTATTCCAAACTAAATGTATTTAAACGGGTCTGTGTTATTTTTTGTTTTAGTTTCATTAGGATGCCTTCAAATAAAAGAATAGATTTTAATCCCATGGATAGAGGGAACAGTTTTGAGATAAGAGCTAATATCAAGACCCCACAAAACTTAAATGTACAGCATTTCAAATCATTAAAGCTTTGGGACAAGTTTATGCAAATACTACCTTACATAAAACAGTGTTTGTTGTTGTTGTTGTTGTTAAGTGCCGTCTAGTCAATTACGACCCATAGCGACCCTGTATAGGACTTCTGAAAGAGCAGCTGGTGAGCTTGAACCACTAACCACTTTGTGGTTCAAAGTGATTTTGCCATCCAGTGCATTAACCTACAGTGCCACAGATGGACGAAACATTTCAAGATAGGTTGGGAAGAACTCAAAGATTAATTCAAGGTAGAGAGGTCAGCTCAGAAGGTTATAGATACTATTTTTCACAATTTCAGAGGACACAAGATAATCATGATAGCTTATTAGGAAAATGTAAGAAAATTGAAAACTGCTTTGGTAAGAAAAATTAAAGTTCTGCTGAGGACTTTTTTTCCCTCTGAACAATGCCTCTGTTCATTCCTTAAGAACTGTTGGGAAACTTTACCCAATCTACATTACATCACTGATCTTGTCCCTTCAGATTTCTTTTTGCTCCCCCAAATCAAAGAACATTAAAACAAAACACTATTTGGGTCCCTTGAGAATGTCAAAACTGCCATGTGGTATAGTGAATTATCTAATGTCTCATTTAGTCATGGTATGTAACTCCCACCAAACAACATTTCTGCTCTGTCAGATCTGGATAAGGGAAGGTGGGAGAAGATACTAATAGGGTGACATGATTCAGCTGTGGTGTTAGCAGAGCTCTTTATAATTGTAAACACTTGAAACTCTAGCATGAGTATAAAATGAACTATCTCAGACACACCAGAGCAGCAAGGAAAAGAAGGCACTGGTGGATTGTGGCCTTTGGACTTAGAGATCCTTGTTATCAAACTTTCTTGACCTGGGTGCTGAAAGCTTTGACACCAGAGAGGGGCAGAGGAGCAGCAGAACCAAGAACCCGAGTTCAAGACAGACCAGTGGGCTTTCCAGCTCATGGAGTGAGTAAAGCTGAGTGACTCTGGGCAGGAAGCTTGCTTGTAGATCCGGGTGCCCCCAGACACTTAGGTGGTTTGCTGACCCATAGAGATAGTTATAGCCAAGGGCCATCAGGTTGAGGCTTAAGTTGGGCAGTATGTCATGTGATCATTTACCAGTAGCTGACTGGGACAACGGTGCCCTGAGCATTTTCGGATCCTATATTTGTAGCCTGTTAACTTCCCTACTAAACTCCATATTTGTGAGTATTATTTCTGAGTTCTGTGTAGCCACTGCATTATCAAACTCAGCTGAGTAGAAACTGCGGCGGGAGGAATGGTGTGATGTCATATTGCTTTTTACCATTGGTGTCAGAAATGGTGTTTGTTTGAATGCTCCAGAGTCATGGAAGGGTGGGGTTTTAATATGACAATGAATGAAGGGACACAGGAAGTGAATCTTCTGATTCTTACATGGTTTCTTTATTGTTGTCTAAAATTCTGAAAGAATTTAAGAGATGCTATGCTGGATCTGAGGAGAGAAAAACTGCTACTGGAGTCTCTAGGGGCAAAAGCCTGGTTAAGCACTATGACTGATGGGGAGCCAGGGCCTGCTTGATCCACCCTGTTGATTATAGATCCAAGACTACATGCACATGTGATGGGAATGATTATTGAGTATCTTGATTACAGGAAGCTGGTAAGGCTGCCTTCAGCCTGTACTTGATTGGATATGCTTGAAGGGAAGGTATGAACACGCTTTATTTTAAGCCAGTAGCCTCTAGATAGAGCTAGAGGCTACTGGCTTAAAATAGGTCTAGGTTGAAACCAGAGACCCATTCAGAAATGCTGAGAGAACAGGAGACTTCTATTTAAAGGAAAGACCTGCAGTAAGCAAAATGACTGGCTTTGTTAATTTCAAGCAAGCAGTTAGATGTTGTAAAGTCTTAACCAATAGTAGAAAACCCCATTCTAGGACCCAAAGTTAAAGGGAGCCAGTAAGCAGACAGCCTGGTATGCTCACTAGGGACCACCTGGATCTACTTGATGAGTGAAAGTGGGTGAGAAGCAGCAATGAAGAAATGAGTTGAGAGAGAGAAGAGGAAGGACTGACTGGACTGAGGTTTAGGAAGTGTGGAGACTCCTGAGGGGACAGGCACTGACTTAATCCATGGAGGACTAAGACTAAGAGAGAGAGTGAGTGAAGGGGCCAGCTGATCTGAAGTGCAGGGAGGAGTATGTAGATTCCCAAGCTTGAAGCTGGTACCCATTTGAACTAACAAAGATTGCTAGGGCTGACAAGGACAGAAGCAAACTGAATGAACAAAGAGATACTTGAGCTAGTGTAAATTGCTGCAATTTTGATGGCTTGCTGTGGACTGGACTTTGCTTATGAATGCAGATGCTTAAAGTTACAACAGGAACAGAAGACTGTTTATAGAAAGGAACTTGCTATCTTCAGAGAGTACTGGGTTGATGTGGATGAACATTTTAGTAATTAGGTATCTGAAATGGGGATAGATAAAAGCAATGAAGTGAATGGCTTATAGGCTTTCGTGGGTGTGTTTACAGTTCATTGATAAGGGAAAGGTTAACCCACCATGTATTAAAAGTATTGTGGCTACAAGAGGCAGGGGTTTTCTGTGGTGTACTAGATTATCTATTGTCTTTTCTAGCCATAGTTTGTATCTCTCACCAAACATCATTTCTGCCCTGCTGGATCTAGGTAAGAGAAGGTGGGAGAAGATACTGATAGGATGATATGATTCAGCTGTGTCTATTAGCGGAGTTTCTTGTAATTGTAAAAACTTGAAATTCTAACATGGGTATTCTTACAAGCTATCTTATAAGAATCAGGGGGGATTTCACTATCATCAAATCAGATCCAGAAGTGGAGTGCATCCTTTGGACCCCAATGTCTCTGTACATTGAAGCTCCTCAACCCAGACACAGAAAGCTACAACATCAGAGGAGTGGCAGAGTTGGAGCAGAACCAGGAACCAGAGCATGAGGCAGAGTAGTGGGTTTCCCAGCCCATGGAGAAGTAAAATTGAAAGATTTAGGGCAGGAAGCTTGCTTGTAGAGGTGCGTTTCCTCAGACACATCATTGGGGGAGCTAGGTTAGCTGAGCCATGGGGCTGGAACCGAGTATCTTCAGGCTGAGGTTTATGGTGGGGTGGGGTATCCTGTTGGCATTTACCAGCAGCTGACTGGAACAACTATGCCCTGAGCAATTTCTGATGCTGTATTGTAACCTCTTAACTTCAATAATGAACCCCATAACTGAGAATATTGTCTTTGAATTCTGTATGGCCATTGCAATGGATTACAGAGTGTCATGGGAGAAATGGTTAGTATATTTTTGCATGCCATTTTGATACAACAAAAGTCAAAGAGATCAAAATTCTTTTAGAAGGAAACACCACCTTAAGAAGTATATAGGCAATATAACTAATTGGAATACCTAAAATGAGGCTATAACATGCCCAGTGAAAGAGGCTTCCTGTGGAGCCTCTGCATTACATAAGACCATAGGTGGACTCCTGAACTGCATCCAAAATCTTCTAAGGTGGGAAATTTCCACTTGAAAGGACAAGCAGACCATCCTGGAGTGGCTAGAA
The DNA here is from genome assembly GCF_000296735.1 of Chrysochloris asiatica. NCBI lineage: Eukaryota > Metazoa > Chordata > Mammalia > Afrosoricida > Chrysochloridae > Chrysochloris > Chrysochloris asiatica. Next base: position 4,574,374 of record NW_006408593.1, on the reverse strand, counting down.
GAACAGAGATACTTCTTGAAAGAAAGACCGACAGGAAAAATACAAAACAATAAAGGCAGGTGGACTGATTACTACAAGAACAAGCAAGTTGCTCACCCAGAAGACATTAAGCCAAGTGGTCAGGTCCCCTCAGAGAAAACCCCCTTCTAAGACTAAGACTCAATGGGAATACACACTCTGATTGGTGACCACGTTCATCACTAATAAAGGGAAGTGAGGGAAAACCAGCAATGAAGCAGCGAGCTAAGCCCTACAATGTTCGATAGACTCTTGTGAACCTGGGTGGAGACCTGGTCGGCCAGCAGTGTGGCAAGATCTGGGGACTCTTGGGCCCAGAGTCAGTGACATAGCCACAGAGGACTAAGAGTGGAGAATGAAGCGTCCAGCTGATAAGAAGAAAGGGTGTATGCACAAGAACACCCACACTTGCAGATAATACCCACTTGACCTGGCTTCAATGACTGGCTGATCAGAGGTCAGCTAAAAGAAGAAAGAGGACAAAAACAAACAAACAAACAAAAACCAATAATCTGATACAATTTGATGAACTTGACCTACACCTATGGATGCAGTAGCTCAAAAGAGGGAACAGTGAGGATCATTCCCACCTCGTTCATACACAGAGTAGACAGGGATGGGCAACTTGGATATTGGCTACCCAAAATGGGGGTTGGGGGTACAAAAGCATGAAGTGACTGGCTTCTAAGCTTCCAAGAGAGAGCCTTAGTCCTCAAGCTGATATCTTTGCTCTTCAACACTTTAAAAAGTTCCTGTGCAGCAGATTTGCCTAATGCAATACATCATCTGATCTCTTGCCTGCTGCTTCCGCGAATGTTGGTAGTTGATCCAAGAAGAATGAAGTCCTTGACAACTTCAATCTTTTCTCTGTTGATAAGAATGTTGTTTATTGGTCCAGTGGTGAGGATTTTAAAATGCCTCAATTAGCATTCCATAATTCATGGAGTCATCCTCAGTGTAGTTTGGACTGCTTCCTTCAATGCCGTTACCTGTTGGTCATATGCTCCTTCCTGAAATGTTTGAATATTATCCAAATGTTTTCATTGCAGTGACTCTTTATTCCTACCACATTTCTTTCTTTTTTTGATGACACCTTCATTTTTCAATATTTTCCCCATGGAATCCTTCAATCTTACAGCTTGAGACTTGAATATTTTTCTTAAGTTCTTTTAGTCTTCTAAGTGCTGAGAGTGTTCTTCCCTTTTTGTTTTCTCACTGTAGTTATTTACACAATTCTTGACAATACTTTACTTTTTCTTCCCGAACTTCCCTTTGAAATCTTTTGTTCCGCTCATTAGCATCATCATTGATCCCTTTCAATTGCGCTGCTGTTGTTGGTAGATGCTCTCCTGTAGGCTCTGACTTACAGGGAAACTGTGCACAACAAACTGGAACAGCGCCTCCTTGTGTCCTGCATCATCCTCACATTACTGTTATGTTTGAATCCATTGTTGCTGCCAACGCTGCCAACCCATCTTGCTGGGGAACTTCATCTTTTGTGCTTCTCTAAGCATGATTTCCCTCTCCAGAGACTAGTCCCACCTGAAAATATGCCCACAGTAAAGAACAAAGAACCACCATCCTGCCTTTTAAGACAAACTTGTTTATCAACTCATGGTACTTTCAATATTCTTCTCCAATGTTCTTTGTCATTCATTGTTCAGTTTTGACATGAATATGAGATGACTGAAAAATACTATAGCTTGAGTGAGGCACATCTTAATCCTCCAAGTATCATCTATGCTCTAGAACACTTTCAAGAGGTCTTTCAAAGCACATTGTTTGATTTCTTGACCACTACTTCATTGAGTGTTGATTTTGGACCCAAGCAAAATGAAGTATTAGACAACTCCAATCTTTTCTCCATTTATCATGATGTTATTTATGGCTCCAGTTCTACATTGCTCTTCATTGAAGTGCAATCCATACAAAACAAAGGTTGTAGTCTTAGATCTTCATCAGTATATCTTTCAAGTCCTCTTCACTTCCAGCAACCTAGGTTATATCTGTATACCACAGATTGTTAATGAACCTGTCTCTAATCCTGACACATTATTCTTCATATAATTCAACTTCTCAGATTTATTGCTAGGCATACAGATTGAATAAGTATGGTTAAAGGGGTCAACCCTGGTGCTCACCTTTCTTGATTTAAACCATTCAGTATCCATTATTCTGTTCAAATGACTGCCTCTTGGTCTATGTGCAGGCTCCTTATGAGCACTATAAAGTGTCTGGGAATTCCCATTCTTTGCAATGTAATCCATATTCACAAACTGAATGTCTTTGCATTGCCAATAAAGTTACAGGTAAGTATCATTCTGGCATTCTCTGCTTTCAACCAAGATTGATGAGATGTTAGCAATGGGTCCCATGTATCACAACCTCTCCTGAATCCAGCTTGAATTTCTGGCTGCTTTCTGTCAATGTACTTACTGTTGCGGCTGTTTTTGAATTACTGTCAGCAAAATTTTGCTTGCAGGTGATATTAATATTGTTTATCTGTATTATATTCAATCATTTCTTGTTGGAACGAGCACAAACATGGATCTCTTCCAATTGGTTGGCTATGATAGTGGTGCTTTGTTTCCAATTTCACGATCCAATCATCAGTAATTTTCAATGCATTTGATTACATGTTTGGTCAATTTCATTCTGCAGAAGGTGGTAAGGTGGTAACAACTTCAGTTTCTTAATTCTTGGCACTAGTGCTTGGTGTGTAAATTTGATTTATAGTCATATTAACTGATCTTCCATGTAGAAATAGGGATATTGTCTTGTCTCTAACTCCAATACGATCATGTCCATTTATTGGTTTTTGATTCTATATGATATATGTATGGTTATCAGAAGTTGCTATCAGTTTCTCAATTCCTGGTGTCCCCAAGTGTGCCAGCCTAGAACTGTGTTCCGTAGTGTTTCAGTGGCTGTTTTTTCAGAAGTAGATCACCAAGCATGTTAATTCTGTGTACCACCCAGAAATATTTAAAGTTTATCTTCTTTAATTCCTATGTTATGTTAAGTAGAATAAATTGAAACACTCATGCTTATTGTATTTTATTTTTACCAGTTTTGTAGAGGGCAGCCAGGAGAGGAAAAAGATTGCCAACAGCAATAATGGACCAAATAAGCATTAGTGTGGGATTCAGTTTGTGTAGTGCAGTGAGAATATACAAGCTGTGGAGGGTATGAAAGATACTTAAGTATTTTTTGTTGCTGTTTTGTATGAATTTGCCACATCTTCTTACAGAGAAAGCATTAGCCAAAATGATCAAGTGTTGTTAAATGTTAATGAGTGGGCCATGATCACCAGCAATGAGGAGATGCTTCAAGATGATCCAGAATGGTCTTTCCTGGAGTATTATTTCAGAGATACAAATAGCCAAGCAATTGGATCCAACCATTCAGGTGGTGACATCATCATCATCGTTATTGAGAGCCAGTTGCTTTGTAATGCCCCAGTGAGTGCACTGCAAAGTTTCCCAATGATGCAAAGGAACAGCTACCTCAGGAATCCATGGCACTTTGGCAACAGAACACTTTTTGTAGGCAGAGATCTTAGACAAAATCTCTTTCCTTAATAAACACAGGAGAAAAAAAAAAAAAAAAAACATATTTTAGCCCTTGATTTATATCAATGCCAGAAGCAATTCCTTTACTCTCTCCCAATGATATTGGGGGAAAAAAGTACCTGTTTTTGCAAGTTTTGCAGATATATACTTTTCTTATTGAAGTTGACCCCCCTCACAAAGGAGGTCAGCAAAACTGTTCTTGAAAATAAAACTCTCATAATTGAATGATGAGGATAAAAGCTCTTTTTCCTCTAGCTATTAGGCCCAAATCTATATCTGAGATCACTGGGATGGTTTTTACGGTTTTTCATTTTTTTAACTTTTTATTGTGAATTGAGTGAAGGTTTACAGACAAGATCATCAGCTTTACAGTCAACAAATTATACACTGTTTTTCATCTCAATGATTACAATTCCCTTCTTGTAACAGCAGTTATCCTGCTTCCTCCCTATGGTTCTCCTTTGATATCTTATATTTCACAAAAGAACAAATCAAAATGTTTGCATACATAAAAATGAAACAAATGTATTCATTTAAATGTCCAAAGGATGTATTCTGCAAGCCAGCCTCCTGCATGCAGGAACACAGCATTACTCAGTCCATGGGCCTAAAGCCCGAAGCTGCTCTGTCACTCCATGCCACTACCTCTGTCCACATCTCTGCCATTGCCACTTTTCTAGGTAGGGACCTCACACTCCACTCATGCTTTGCCTTCTGGGTGGTCCTGGCTCTTCTTTCTTAATGGCCCTAGGATCCTGTGTTCCTGAAATGAAAGATTTACTGCTCTCCCCTTTCAGTTGTTGTTGTTGTCAGGTGCCATCGAGTCAGAACCGACTCATAGCGACCCCATGCACAGCAGAACGAAACAATGTCCGATCCTGGGCCAACCTCACTACCGCTGCCACACTTGACGCCATCAATGATGCCACCTGGCTGATCCATCGTGTTGGGGGTCTTCCTCTTTTTCTCTGACCCTCCACCTTACCCAGCATACATCCTTCTCCAGCGACTGTTCTCTCCAGACAATGTGTCCAAAGTAGGAGAGACGAAGCCTAGCCATCTTTGCCTCCAAGGAGCACTCTGGTTGCATGCTTCCAAAACAGATCTATTGGTTCTTTTGGCAGTCCATGGCACTTTCAGTATTCTCCTCCAACACCACAACTCAAAGGCATCAATTCTTCTACGATCTTCCTTATTCACTGTACAGCTTTCGTATCCATATGAGGTTATTGAAAATACCATGGCTTGGGTCAAGTTGACATCTCTGCTCTTCAATACTTTAAAAAGTTCCTGTGCAGCAGATTTGCTCAGTACAATATGTCGTCTGATCTCTTGACTGCTGCTTCCGCGAGTGTTGATAGTTGATCCAAGAAGAATGAAGTCCTTGACAACTTCAATCACTTCTCCATTGATAAGAATGTTTATTGGTCCAGTGGTGAGGATTTTTGTTTTCTTTACGTTGAATTGTAATCCATACGTAAGGCTGTGCTCTTTGATCTTCATCAGTAAATATTTTAAGTCCTCTTCACTTTCAGCAAGCACATAGAAATCAAATTGACTACATCTGTGGAAGGAGAGGATGGAAAAGCTCCATTTCATCACTGAAGACAAGGCCAGGGACAGACTGTGGAACAGACCATCAATTACTGATATGCAAATTCAAACTGAATCTGAAGAAAATGAAAACAAGTCTATGAGAGCGAAAATATGACATTGAATTTATCCCACCTGAATTTATAGACCATCTGAAGAACAGATTTGATGCATTAAACACTAAAGACAGAAGACCAGAAGAGTTGTGGGATGACATCAAGAACATCATACATGAAGAAAGCAAAAAGTGATTAAGAAGACAAGAAAGAAGGAAAAGGTCAAAATGGATGTCAGAAGAAACTCTGAAAGTTGCTCTCACCTTTCAGTTACTCATCTACAATTTCAGTTTTGACAATCACAATTAATCCTGCTAGCAATTACTCACAATTGAATCATAAAATCCTATGAGCAACATCCCCGGCCCCTTTCACCAGGCCCATCTGGAAAATATGTAGTTTTTTTTTTTTTTTTTTTTTAAGGAAATATTAATAATAAAAACTTAAACTCTTCTTCCTACATGTTGTTATTGTTAGGTACTATTGAGTCTCACTCACAGTGACTCTGTGCACGACAGAATAAAACATCGCCTGGTAGTTTACCATCCTCACAATTACTATGTTTTAGGTCATTGTTGCTGTCACTGTGTCAATCCATCTTGTTAGGGGTCTTCTGTCTTTTCCTTCTCTTCACTTTCCCAAGCATGATGTCCTTATTCAGGTACTGATCCTTCCTAAAATCGTGTCTGAAGTCCAAGACAAAGTCTTAAACATCGTAGCTTTTAGGGAGCATTTCTTTTTTAACATTTTATGTCAATTAAGTGAAGCTTTACAGACAAGATCATCAGTTTTACATTCAACAAACCATATTGTTTGTTTCATCTCAGTGATTGCAATCCCTTCATGCAACAACAGTTATCCCACTTCGTCCTTGTGCTTCCTATTTTCATTCTACCCGCCGCCTTCTCATCTCTCTTCAGCGTTGTCCTTTCAATTTTGAATTATTGACCATTCCATGGGGAGAATACCTTAATGGTGTTTTTGTGCCCCTGGTGTGGTGCTGTGGGTTAATGCATTGAACTGCAAGTTCAGTTTGAACTGCAAAGTCAGTGGTTCAAACTCACCTGACTCTCCTCAAAAACCCCATACAGGGTTGCTATGAGTCAGAACTGACTCAGCAGCACTAACACCATATAACTAACTTAAACTTCTGGTGCGGTGCTATAGGATAAGCACTGGACTGGAATCACAAGGTTTAAGGTTTCAAACCCACCAGCTGCTCCTCAGAAACCCTATACAGGGTCACTGTGAGTCAGAAAAAACTTGATGACACATAACAATAACAGCATATAACTATCTACTGCTTGGCTGAAAGTTGGGCCACTAGTGTGTGTTCTGTCCAGACCTGAAAGGTGGTTGAGGGCCATAGTCGAGGGTCCCTCCAATCTCTTTCTGACTAGTAAGTCCGGGCTTTATAGACATAAATGCATCTATCTGTCTATCTATCTATCTATCTATCTATCTATAAACATAAATGCATCTATCTATATCTATAAACATAAATACATCTATCTCTATATAAAATGCTGAATCATAAAATTATTTGCATTTTCTGCTCCTCTGTTCCAGACCTTCTAGTGTAATCTGTTTCAGAGCAGTTGGTAGGAGTAGCGGGTACCACCTAGTTCTTCTGGTCTCAGAGTCAGGGAGACTGATATTCAAACGTTCCATTGGACTGATGGATTCCAGACATCTTCAATTCTCATCACTCTTCATTCTTCTTCATGTAGAGAAACCAATAGATGCACCAATAGATGCTCATGAGCTTCTAAGATCCCAAATGCTATTCACCAAAGTAATAAGGATGTAGAACAGTGTCTTTGTGGACTGGGGTATCATCGTGTCCTCTGAGACTATGATCCTGAGCCCCAAGGTCCAGCAGTTTATTGCCCTAAGATGTTTTATAATATCTAAGAAGTTTCCATTTGCTCACTATATCCTCCATCACATTTATACGAGTGTTTGCAGCAAAGGTGAAAATTGTCTTTCAAACCCTTAACATGTTTGTGTGTACACTGCCACTCTTCCCCCATACCCGTTGACCCTGTGTAACTTGTTAAGGAGAATTTTCACTGTACTTCTTTGGTTTGTTTGTTCCTCTGGCAGTCCAGGGTATTTTCAATATTCTTCACCAACACCAAAATTCAAATATAAATTCTTCTATAATCTTCCATAGTCATTGTCCCATTTTCACATGCATTTGAGGTAATTGAAAAATACCATGGCTTGAGTCAGGCACACCTTAATAATCAAAGTGACATCTTTGCTCTTGAATACTTTAAAGAGGTCTTTTGCAGCAGGTTTGCCTAACACACTATATCATTTCATTTCTTTGCTGTGGCTTCATTAGTGTTGATGTGGATCCAACCAAAATGAAGTCTTTGACAACTTCAATCTTTTCTCTATTTATCATGATGCTATTTATGGGTTAATTTTTGAGGATTTTTGCTCTTTTTACATTGTGGTATGATCCGCACTGAAGGTTGTGGTCTTTGATCTTCTTCACTAAGTATTTTAAGTCATCTTCATTTCTAACAAACAAGGTTGTATCATCTGCATTCCACAGGTTGTTAGTGACTCTTTTTCCAATCCTGATGCAACATTTTTTTTCATATAATCCAGCTTCTCAGGTTTTGTGCAAAGCATGTATATTGAATAAGTGTGGTAAAAGGACACAACCCTGGTGTCCACCTGGATTTAAGACATTCAGTGTCATCTTATTCTGTTGGAATGACTACCTATTGGTCTATGTACAGGTTCTTTATTAGCACAATTAAGTGTCTGGAAACACCCATTCTTTGCAATGTTATCCATAGTTTGTTATGATTCACACAGTCAAATGCCTTTGCATAGTCAGTGAAGCACAAACATCTTTCTGGTATTTTATGCTTTTAGCCAAGATCTATAATATCAGCAGTGATATCCCTAGTTCCCAATCTTTGATATGAATCTACCTTAAGTTTCTGGCAATTTCCTCCTGTTGTAGTGTTAGAAGCATTTTTGAATGGTGTCTTTGAATGATGTCTTCCCTGTATAGTGACAATATGTAATTTTTGTTTACAGATAATATTAACTTTTCATAGAGTGTTGATTTGGAGATTTGTTTTTTACTGCCCAACCTAGAGGAACTAACAATTACGGAATAATTAAAAGCTGCTAGACATTATGGTTGGTGTTTAGTTTAAGTACCTAAGGATTCCTTAACATATTCATATTTCATGTAAGGAAACTGAAGCTAGAGGAGATTACAGATTTGGCCTAATTAGCTATATGCCGGCACCAGGATTAACATTTGTCCCATTTCTTTCTGCAACTAGAGATGGAGAAAAGGAAGTCTACAAAGGTTAGGGCCATATGCTTGATCCCTGAAGACTTGACATAGCTGGTCAGTTCTTTGTGTTTTGCTTGTCTGTTGAAACACTGTCCTTCGAAGTTAAGTATCATCTTCATTAGAACTAAGAGACTAAAGTCTGTGAATATTCCTAATTGCTGTATAATTCAGGAAGGTAAGCTTGAAGACAAACACCTTCATCATTTTCACACTCCCCTCTCACCTCTTCATTGAAGGAGATTTTAAATGGAGGGACACAGCTTTTATTAGAATTGATGTGATGTTTGCCATGTCCCATTTAACTGAACTGGATAAAGTCTCTCTGAGACAGGCCAGATTTGTTGTTGTTGAGTGCCGTCGAGTCGGTTCCGACCCATAGCGACCCTGTACAGAGACAGGCCAGGACGTTTTGTTTAAATGATCCCTAACACTGCTTCACAACATTCTGATAATACAAGGAAACCCAACCATAGCCAACAAGTGAGTGTTTAGAATTGCATTTTCTTTGGCATCTGCATGGTTTTACTTACTGTCACAATGGAAGGTAATAGAGAAGAATGGTTAAGAATATGGGCTTCGAAGTTAGGCACCTAAGAAGTGTAACCCACGATAGGCATTTGGGTTACCATGAACTAGTTACTGAAATTACTCAAATATCAAGTTACTCTTGTACATTTAGGGGGAGAAAATAGCCCACCTGTAGGGATGCTTTGAGGAGAGATCATTACAGGCATGCAAGTTACCTAACACCACACCTAGCATTTAGTGAATGAACATTTCCTACCTGTAAAGAGTGAGCTAAGACTTTGCACACATCACTTTATAGATAACAACCCTATGAGATACAGGCACTTATTATTATTTTTTTTGCATTTAGTTGTACATATGCTAGTCTGCTTTCAAAGCCTACACTTCTAAACATGTTCCTATTCCTTTTGCACACTTGATCTTCATGTTACTCTATGGGATAAATTAAGTACTTGTGTAATAGAGGAGATTAGTAACAAAGGCTCTGGGAAATTGAATGACGTAAGGTCACATAGATAGTAAGTGGTAGAGCTGGGAATGGACAACATGTTTCTTTGGTATCTCCTTATCTTTACAAGTATCTCTCTCTTCTCTGCCACCTTGAATCCTCCATCTGGATATACTGGTTAACAGAGGCTCCCTGGTGGCATGGTGGTTTAGTACTCGGCTGCTAACTGAGCAGTTGGTAATGGGGAAAATGTTGTTGCTCTATGGGACAAAGATTTCTGCTTCTGTAAAGATTTGTATCTTTAGGAACCCTGTCAGCACAATTTTACTCTAACTGTTGGTTTGTAATGAGTTTGAATTGACTCAGTGGCAGTGGGTTTATGCTCCACTGTCCATCTGTCAGTCGGTCATACTGTGGTGACTTGCATGTGGCTATGCAAATAGAAAAGCAAATGGTATACTATCATATTCACCCATTGTAAGCAAGTTTCAGCAGAGCTTCCAGACTAAGACAGACTAGAAAGGAAAACGTAACAATCTGCTTCCAAAATTAGCCAATGAAAATTTGATGGATTACAACCGAATACGGTCCTGTTTAAGGAGTTCTGGTAGCATAGAGGTTACAAGTCAGGCTGCTAACCTCACGGTCAGCAGTTCAAAACTGCCAGCTGTTCCACAACAGAAAGAGTAGGCTTTCTGCTTCTGTAAAGATTTATAGCCTCAGAAACCCTTTACAGGGTCATTATGAATTGGAACCACCTGCATGACACACTACCACCACAACGACCACCTATTTAGTATTATTCATTTAGTGTTAATGTCCTTTCACCATATTTACTCAATCTGTATACTGAGAAAATAATACAGAAACTGGACTCTATGAAGAAGTTGACATCAGTATTAGAGAAAGCCTCATTAACAGCCTGCATAATGCAGATGACACAACTTCGCTTGATAAGAGAAAAGAGGACGTGAAGCTCTTAATGATGAAGATCAAAGATTACAGTTTCCAAGATGAATTACAATTCAACGTAAAGAAAATAAAATTTCCCAACTGGACCAAATAAACAACATTATGATAAACTGAGAAAAAGCTGAAACATACTTGGAACTGCAGCTTTTATAGAAGAAGCAATCAAGAAATCAGAAGGTATTACATTGGGCAAATGCACTGTAAAAGACTTCTTTACAGTGTTTAGAAGCAAAGACGTCACATATTAAGGACTATGGTGTGCCTGACCCAAGCCATGGTATTTTTAGTTGTCTTATGTGCATGCAAAATCTGGACAATGAATATGGAAGACCCAAGAAGAGCTGCTGCCTTTGAATTATGGTGTTGGAGAAGAATATTAAATTGACTATCACAGCAAGAAGAATGAGCAAAAATGATTTGGAAAAGAATACATTTATTTGTTTTTTGCTTTCATTTGCTTGATATGGCATTTCTATCCAGTCTTCTTAATCCCCACCAAATGATTAGGTGGGCCCATGCAAAAAAGGCATATGGGACTGTCAGGCTGGGTTTAGTTAGTTTTGCCCTTCAGTTAGAGGTCCAAAGGGAGCCATGTCAAAGCAGAGACTGAAGATCCAGGACCATCAAGAAGGAAGAAGGTGAGTGAAGCATGAGAAGCAGTAATGGCAGAGGCACCAACAGAGCTGGTGGCATAGAGAGACAGAACAGCTTCGGGTGCTAGACCCATGGGCTGAGTAAAGCTGAGGACCTACGGGCAAGAGGCTGGCTTGCAGAATGTGCCCTTTGAACATTCACAGACTAGCTAAAAGAACTTTGTAATACTTGTAATACAAAGCAGGGCTGAGACCACATGACTGAGAGGTCTAGATAAGATGGGGTGTGCCTGCAATATGGCAGACAAGAGGCATTCCTGATTGGAGAACTGCTGTGTTCTGACCTTTTTTTGATCCTGGATTGTACCTTGTTCACTTCCCTGATAAACAGTGTATTGTAAGTATTATGAGTTCAGTGCGGCCACTGCAATGGATTATCAATCCAGATGTCAAGCAGAGAGTGATGTGGGAGGAATGGTTGGTATTAGAATAGGGTAAAGGAGGTTGTAGGGTAGAAGTATGTCTGATCTCTGCTTCATAGGACTCCACCTTGGGCTGATGTTGAGTTTGATTCACTTTCCCCCCAGTGAAGCCAGGGGAAGTCAGACATGGCCTTGCAACAGCCAAAATGAACCTTAGAAGGTAGAATGGTGTAACTTCATCTACTATACTTTAGGCACACTATCAGGAGGGACTAGTCTGTCAAAAAGGCATCATAGTTGGTAAAATAGAGGGCCAGTGAAAAAGATGAAGACCCTCGATGAGATAAATTGACTCAGTGGCTACCACAATGGACTCATGCATAGCAATGATTCGGTGGATGAGGCAGGACTGGACAATGTTTCACTATGTTGTATATGGGACCACTATAAGCCAGAAGTGATTCAACAACACCTAACACTGGCAGTCTCAAGTATTGAAGATGAGTTCCTCGAATTTGGAAGTCAACAATGAACTCAAGCATGCCAGCAATCATCAGAATAGCATAGGACCAGGCAATGTTTCCTCCTGTTTGAAATGGGGCTACAATGAACGGCATTGGGCACTGGTGGTGTGCTGTGCAGTCAATTCTGACTCTTAGCAACCCTGCACAGGGTTTCTGAAGCTGTAAATCTTTACAGGAGCAGAAAGTTGCATCTTTCTCCTGTGGAACCGCTGGTAGTTTTCAACTGATGACTGTATGATTATCATCCAGACTCATAACCACTATACTAACAAACAACCTTGTGGTTGTGTCCAATGCTGATGTTTATCCTACAGTACCTATTTAGTGAGTATTTGCATAATCAACTTCTGAAAATATGATATCATACTTAACCTGGTATGGTGCTGTGGGTTAATGTGCTAGACTTCAAAGTTGGTTTGGACTGCTAGGTTGGTGGTTCAAGCTCAGCAGCCACTCCTCAAAAACCCTATACAGGATCACTATGAGTCAGAATCGACTCAATGGGACTTAACAATGACATCATTTAGGTGAAAAGAAATAGAGAGACTTTGAATTTTATTCTTAGGTAATAATACTGATCAATATAAAGACTCATGGAAATGTAGCTTAGGGTCAATAATACTGGATTTATGTTTCAATGTAGTGCCATTTGACTTCTACATGCTTAAAATAATTCCTTGAGGTCAGGTGAGTTTCCGTACTTACCATCTTAATTGAATCAAACTTGAAATGTTGATATTTCACTAACTATATCTCATCACTAAATGAAAGAGCCTTGATTAATCACTGTGAGTAGTCTTAAATATTCTGTCAGTTAACCTATAGCTAACATAAATGTGTAAAATCTGTATGAGAGCACTCATTTATAGGAAAGCATATTCTGGGAGATCTATGAAATCAGATAGCCATTCTTAATCTTTCAATGAGCAGTAAAGAGTGCTGAATATTTCTATTTACAACTGGTGAATTTATTTTAAACCTTCTTTGAATTGTAAACGAAATGAAAAAAGAAATTACTATGTTGTTTTTATATTGTTGTTTAAGTTCCATTGGGTCGATTCTGACCCATAGTGACCCTGTATAGGGTTTCTGAGGAGCAGCTGGTGAGCTTGAACTGCCGACCTTGCAGTTCAAATAATTTTGCAGTCTGGTGTTAACCCACAGCACCACACCACGACTAGTTGAGTCTTATATGTTTGTGGTTGCATGGCTAATATTTCAATAGGATTATCTCTTTGAATAAAATTACAGTGTTTTAGCAGCCTGATACTAAAATTCTAAGTCGTTACTTGGCTCCTGCCAATTTTATTCTTTGTCCATTTCAGAGTCATGTTGGCATACTGTTTATTATTATTATTATTATTATTATTATTATTATTATTCATGTGTGATGTCCTGAATGTAGTCTGTGTTTGCTCTTACTCCATCAGAGGCAGCACTCCACAAAAGTGTTTTTCCAATTTTCTGCTCAGCCCTCCTGCCTCACAATGTCAGATTTCTTTCTGTTTACTGGAATCATATAGATTAATGCTTTCATCTTAATGTAAAGGATAGTAATAATTACAGATATCATTTAGTATATGTCTGTTATTATAGATCCATTTTGGAAGAAATGCAGCCAGAGTGCTCCTTAGAGGCCAAGATGGTCAAACTTCGTCTCTCATACTTTGGACAAATTGTCAGGAGGGAGCAGTCACTGGAGAAGGGTATTATGTTTGGTAAGGTGAAGGGTCAGAGAAAAAGAGGAAGACCCCCAACGAGATGCACTGGCCACAAAGTGGCAGCATCGATGGACTCAAGCGTGGCAACAGTAGTGAAGTTTTCCCAGGATTGGCCAGTGTTTCATTCTGCTGTGTATAAGGTTGCTATGGGTTGGTACCGACTCGATGGCACCTAACAACAATATGTGCACAGAAATCATGCTATTATCTCTGTCTTCCAAGTGAGATGCAATAGAAGTAAAATAAGTAGGTGAAGATTGTACAGGCAGTAATGGGAATAGCTACATTTGAATCCAGGTACGCCTGATACTTCAAATATCTCAGTTACCTCGATGCTTCACTGAAGCTTGAGCATTAAACAAGCCTCCTTAGTGTGAGAACCATTGAATGCTCTTTGAAGAACCTTACACTTTATTCTGTAGACAATAGTCCCTGAGGCTTTAAGGTAAAAGGGATAAGGTCAATTAATGTCTTTGAAGAACTTTTCAAAACTATACAGCATGAATGCGTATTGTTGTTAAGTGCCGTCTAGTTGGTTCCAACTCTTAGCTACCCTGTTTGGGGTTTCTGAGACGTGGCTGGTGTGTTGAGTGATGTCGAGTAGCTCTTGACTCATAGTAACCCTGTATAGGGTTATATAAATAACCTATAAATCTGAGACTATAAATCTTTGTGGAAGCAGAGAGTCTCATCTTTCTCCCCCGCAGTGGCTGTTGAGCTCAAACTGCCGACCTTGTGGTGAGAAGTCCAGTACTTAACCATACAGGGACACTGTGGTCTCCATAACAAACATATTGTTATTTGGTGAAGTCCAGTCAGTCCCAACTCACGGTAACTTTATGCCCAAGAGAATAAAACACTGTGGGTTCCTGTACCATCCACACAATCGTCATTAACCTGGAGCCCACTGTTGCTGTCACTGTGCCAGTCCCTCTCATTAGAGTTGTCCCTCCTTTTCACTGTACCTAGGATGATGTCCTTTCAAGGGACTGGCCCCCTCCTGATAATATGTCTGAAGTATGAAAGGTGAAGTCTTTCTATTCTGGCTTCTAAGGAGTATTCTCAATGTACTACTTCTAACACAAATTTGTTTGTTCTTTTAGAAGTCCATGGTACTTCGAATATTCTTCTCCAACTCCACAACTCAAATGTATCAATTCTCTTAGGATCTTCCTTATTCATTGTCCAACTTTCATATGCATATGAAGCCACTGAATGACTTGGGGCAGGCACACCTTAGTCATCAAACTGGCAAGTTTGCTCTTGAACACTTTTGAAAGGTCTTGTGCAGCAGATTTGCCTAAGGCAAATTTCTTGACTGCTTGACTGCTTCTTTCATGAGTGTGGACACAAGCAAAATGAAGTTTTTGACAATTTCAATCTTTTCTCCATTTATCATGATCTTATTTATTGGTGAGGATTTTTGTCCTCTTTACATTGAGACACAAGCCAAACTGAAGGCTGCTGTCTTTGATCATCATCATAAGTATTTTAAGTTCTCTTTGCTTTTAGCTTGCAAGCATGAAGGGGAGATAAATTTCACCTCATTTATGTGAGCACCAAAGCCATAGCATCTCCTTGAATTTTAGAGTTGTCCCTATGCTATTTCTATTTTTTTAAATCTCATTCAAACTTCACATACGAATTATTTTGTAATTATTCAATATGAAAGCTTCCTTTAGTCTTACATCACACCTAGCATATCATAAGAACATTGTCCCCATGTTCTGTTATCTAGTCCTTGTACTTGGACACACATGTGATTGGTAAGTGTCGTCAAGTCAGTTCTGACCCACAATGACCCTGTATAGGGTTTTCTAGGAGCAGCTGGTGAGCTTAAACTGCCAACCTTGTGGCTCAAACTGACTTTGCAGTCCAATGCATCAACCTATAGCACCACACCAAGATTCCACACATGTCGTAGATACATAATCACAGTATATATGCTACACAATAGCATAATTATCTTTGAATACTTAACTGATATTTTTCTTTTTTCCCAAAATTATGCGGCCACATATTCATTCTGGTTTCATAGAGTTAGTAAATTTTATGAGTTCCAGACTGTGTGAAAAAGCATGCATTTTCAAGATGAAATCCTAACGGTGTAAGTTACTGTATTGGAGAACTTATGTGAATTCACACAATCAAATGATTCTCCACTTTTAAGGACAAAGACACAGTAACCAAGGGAACTGAAGAAGCACAGCCTGGTAGGGAGACTGTTAAGAAGAGTGATCTTGGCCAGGTCTTCTGCTTTATACTAGCTTGGTGATCTGGGACCAGTCAGTCAACTTCTTTGTGTCTGAATTTGGTCTTGTCTGCCTCACAGTGATTATACTTGTAGTGATGTTAACGTATCTGCCTAAAAGAACACAACTGGTTCAAAGTAACCCATGACATTTCCCACCAAATCTATCCAAGACAAAATCATAACAAAACACATAATGGCCTTCCCACAATATTGGGGATACAGTGTGTGTTGTCACAGATGAATTACTGCACTGCTGCTGATATTAATGCTCATTTGTACTATGTATCTCCTTCCATGGAACAAGCATATGCTATAACTGTTCTCCACTTTACTGTCAAGCGGAGTGACTTATTGTTTGGATTTCTTCACCATTCTCTGGGCTCTTCTCTCTGTGACAGTGCAGAATCATTGAGGTGCTCACACCCAAATTGAGAAAGGTCAGAGGGAGAGGAAGGTTTTTTTCCTGCCAGAGTAGCTGTTTATCAGGAAGAAAAGAACTGTCGCCACTAGAGGAAGAGATAGGCCTGTTCATCCGTCTTTGCCCCTTTCGGCCAACTCAAGATTGCTACTGATAGAACATTCTTAAGTGACTCTTTTTAAGTGAGTCAGGCAGTGACACTTCCAATTAGATTGATATTTGTCATATCTATCGTATTGTCTCTTGGTAATCACGGAGTGAATTACAGCTATTACTCTCCGACATTATGTGAAATCAGTTCATAGAACAAATTACAAAGAAGAGTGATTTGTTGAGGAGCTAAAGTACTTCTCAAATAGTTACCATAAAATATCTGCAGCATCAGTTACTCTGTTTCCTAACTCATTCCTAGACTTTCAGATACCCCCTAAACTTCCAGTGAGTTGTAAGAGTAATTGGCTTTTAGAACTTTGCTGTACTAATGTTTTTGTCTTACGTTGAGTAGGTTCCAACTCAGAGCCCCTGGCCATAGGACAGGGTACAACTGCCCTATAGAGTTTTCTAGGATGGAATCTTTATGGGATTAGATATCTTCTTACAGGGAGTGACTCCAAGGTTCAAATTGCTGACCGTTTAGTTAATGATCAAACACTTCCCTGTGGCCTTACCATGGCTCCTTTGGTATATTAACACAGACGACACAATATACATTTAGAATTAGCTTTTGCATTCCAAAGCTGCTTAAATTGGTATCTCTGTTGTACCATTTACTAGCTCAGTGTTCTTATATAAATTACTTAATATTTTTATGCCTTAGTTTTTCCATCTATTAACAGGGATAATTTTACTTGTAACCACAAAGGGTTTTTTGAGCATTAATTAAGAAGCATAGCGCAGCTAAATATTCAGACTATCATTTGATATATAGTGTTGTTGTTGTTGTTAAGTGCCATTAAGTTGGTTCCAACTCATAGCAACCCTGTATAGGGTTTCCGAGGAGTGACTGGTGAGTTTGCACTGCCAACCTAACAATTCAAACTGACTTTGCAGTCTAGTGCATTAACCCACAGTGCCACACCAAGACTTCTTGATATATAGTAAGTGGTCAAAATTGTTAGACATTCTTATGTCATTATTAATTTTACTTTTATTAGAATATGGCTTGTACTTGCCTAGCCCTGTAAATCAGACAGACATAAATTGTCTATTTTTTGAGAATAAGTATACCTATTATAGCGGCGATTGGCCTAGTTTAGAATTCAGATGGTCTAAGTTTCATACCAGGTCCACCACAAATTATCTTTGTGAGTTTAATCAGATCTCTAAATCTCAGTGAAGCTAAGCTCTATTTAGCTATAAAACGTGCGTAATAAACAATGTATGTCAAGATTGAGGTAAAGTTCACCTGTGCAGTGTATTCCAGTTGTCATGTCTAATTTAGTATTTTACGATTTTCAAATCACATTTTTGCTGATTGTCTCATTTTATTTAGGTCCACTGGGAGAGTGAGTGAGAATATATTCCAATATTGTATCTGGAGATCTTAACCAAAACATTTGTTGTTGTTGTTGTTGTTTTTAAGTACCATAGAGTCAATTCTGACTCATAGAGACTCTATACAGGGTTTCTGAGGCTTTAAATCTTTGCAGGAGCAAAAAGGCTCACATTTCTCCCATGAAAGAAGCATGATTGCACAAATCCTGCATCCAAGTGTTCTTATGTCAAATAAATACAGTGCAATGTGACTTAATAAAGCATAGTAAGATAAACACTGTGCAGCAAGGTGGTTTGAACCACAAACCTCTTAGTGGTAC
The DNA here is from genome assembly GCF_000296735.1 of Chrysochloris asiatica. NCBI lineage: Eukaryota > Metazoa > Chordata > Mammalia > Afrosoricida > Chrysochloridae > Chrysochloris > Chrysochloris asiatica. The sequence continues at coordinate 4,556,110 of NW_006408593.1, read as the reverse complement.
CTCAGAAACCCTGTACTGTGAGTCAGAACCAGCTTGATAGCACTTAACAACAACAACAGGTACTTGAAAACATGAGTCATTGAATAGCCTTTCATAGTTCAATAAAATATCTTTTCTCTACATTAAATAGACGGGATGCTGTTTTCTAAGGAAATACACAGATAATCATAAAAATAAAGGAACCAAATTTTATACTGCATTTGAAAGTTGAAGCTATAAAAAGACTGGATTTAGGATCCATAAATATTAACTTAGTATTTATCTGTCTCTTGGAAATTACTTCATTTTCGTTTCTGCCTCCAGGAAAATATATTCATATTTAAGCCCTGACAATAATTCAAAGCAGTAGGAATATAGCGAAGGGGCCTTGGTGGTTCTCTGGGTTGTGTCTGACTGTTAACTACAAGGTTGATGGTTCAAATCCACCAGGTGTTCCAAGGGATAAAAATGAGGCTGTCTGCTCCCTTAAGGATTGGCAATCTTGGATATCATATATAGAGTTGTTATCAGTCTGAATTGACCTTAAGACAGTGGGTGGGTAGTCATATTCTTGTTAAGTGCCATCAAGTTGGTTTCAACTCACAAGGATCTTGTATAGTGTTTCTGAGCAACAGCTGATAGGTTTGAACTCACAACCTTGTGATTCACAGTCCAATGCTGATTACTACAGCGCCACACCAGGAGTCCTGGGGCCAAAGCTGATGAAATCTTAACCATCATAGAAGTTATCTGCTTAATGGAGAGAATTAAAAAAGAAAGAAAGCTTTATTGTCGTTGAAAGATGGTATTGTCGTTGTTATTAAATTCTGTTGAGTCGATTCCAACCCATAAGGAACCTGTATAGTATGTCCAGAGAGCAGCTGGTAAGCTTGAACCCCTGACCTTGCAGTTCAAACTGACTTTGCAGTCTAGTGCATTAACCCACAGTGCCACACCAAGGCTGATTTGGAAACATAATGAGCAGGGAAAGGAAATGGATAGTATCAGGTGTGGTGTGTCCCAGTTTCAAGCAGGGTAAACAGAGAAGACTTTATTGGAAAAATGAATGAGCTTTAGTAAAGACCCAAGTAGAAGGGTACAGAGGCAAGGGATTTGCTTGTATCTGGGGCCAGAAAACACTTCAGGTGGAGAGAAGAGCAGTAGCAAAGTCCTGGATGAAAAGCATTTTGGGTAGTTCTGCACAGTTTATGAGGACACTGTGGCATTAAGAGTGGATAAGAAGGAAGGGTCTCAGCACTAACATGGAGCTAGATCATGCATGAGTTTTGGGACCATTTGGGACTTTATTGGAGTGCAACTGGAAGCTCCTGGAAGGTTTTGTGTAGAAAAGAGACATCATGATTAGCTTTTCAATAGAATCACTCTGGCTGCTCTTCTGAAACTAGGCTAAAGGCATGCATAGAACCAATCAAAACTCCTTGTCAGTACAACTTACAAGAAATAATTGTGGCTTTGACCAAGATTTTTTAAATGTAGATGTGATTAAAAAAAAACAACAAACAAACAAGTGGCCATATTTTGGATGTATTTTGATGCTCGGGTCAGTAGTAGATTTTGATAACATTTACTGTTGTTCTTAAGATCTGTCTGGTCAATTCCAACTCATAACCATCCTGTATAGGGTTCCCAAGGAGAAGCTGGTGGGTATGAACTGTTGACCTTGTGATTCACAACTTATTGCTTCTCCTACAGTGTCACACCAAACGTGAGACAAATAGTGAGTCCAGTCTAACTTCAAATTACTATGACTTGAGAAAATAATAGAATGAAGGTGGCCTTACCAGAGGAAGAGAAATGTATAGGGGTGGCCAAACTGCTAGAAAGGAGCTCAATTTTGGATTTGCTAATTTTGGTTACTTTATAGCACTTGAAATGGTTCTTCCAAATAGTGGGAGTCCTGGTGTGACAGTATAGAGTAAGCAGTAAACCAAAAAGCCAGTTTGAACCACAGGGTTGGCAGTACAAACTCAGCCACTCTGCGGAAATACTACACAGGGTAACTATGAGTTGGAAGTGAGTCAATGGGATGTAACAACAATCATTACTACTCCTTCAATAGTAAGTGTATGTATGTGTGTACGGATGGATATATATATATATATATATATATATATATATATATATATATATATCCTGTACAGGGTTCCCAAGGAGAAGCTGGTGGGTATATAAATATATATCCATATTTTCCTGGTGTGATGCTATAGGATAAGCACTGTAACATAAGGTCATTAGTCCTGGTGTGGCACTGTGAGTTAATGCAATGAGCTGCAAAGTTGGTTTGAACAGCAAGGTTTGTGGTTCAAGCTCACTAGCCACTCCTCACAAACCCTGTACAGTGTGGCTGTGAGTTGAAACCAACTAGGCATCACTTAAAAATAACATTTTACACATATATATTGGTTAAAATCTTCAAATTACCCACTGCCATTGAGTAGATTCAAACTCAGAATGACCCGTGTTGTTGTTGTTGTTATGTGCCATGGAGTCAGTTCCAGATCATAGCGACCCTGCACAGGGTTTCCGAGGCTGTAAATATTATGGAAGCAAAAAGTCTCATCTTTCTCCTGCGGAACAGCTGGTAGTTTCAAACTGCTGACCCTGAGATTCACAGCCCGATTCGTAACCACTACACTACCAGAGCTCCTTAGAGTGTCCAGTGTAGGAGAGGATAAAACTTCCTGATAGGGTTTGTGAGATTGCAAAACTTTATGGAAGACTTTGTGTCATTCTCCCGTGGAGGGTGGCTGGGTTTCTGCTGGCAATCTTTCAGTTAGCATTCAAGTGCATTAGCATTGTGTCACCAACTGTCCTTCTCATGATAAGTGACAGCAATTGGAGTCTGTATTAATAAAAATCAGGTCTAGATTGATATTGATAGGGGGTCAGGGAAGATATTTTAAAAGACAGTATTTGAGCTGGGTATTAAAGAATGGTCAAAATGTATTGATATTACTGGTAATTGGATGCAAATGTTAGAAACAAAGAGGGAAGGATCAGTAGTTGGAAAATATGGTCTTGGTGATATGATGCTGGAGATTGCATGATAGAATGTTGCTAGACCAATGACTTATTCATTGCAAATACCTTTTTTTAAAAAAAGCATTAAAAAGACAAATATAAGCATGTATCTCACCAAGTGGGATACACAGAAATTATATTGACTATACATATGGAAAGGGACATTGGAAAAGCTTCATATTATCATCAAAAACAAGGCCAGGGACAGACTGGAGATCACCACTTACTCAGGCTGAAGCTGAAGAAAATTAAAACAGGTCCAGAAGAAGCAAAATATGACCTTGCATACATCCAACTTGAATTTAGAGACCATCTGATGAACAGATTGAATGCATTAAACACTAATGCCCAAAAACCAGTAGAGCTGTGAGATGACATCAAGAACATTATATGGGAAGAAAGCAAATGGTCATTAAGAAGATAAAAAATAATTAAAAGACCAAAAAGGATATCAGTAGAAATTCTGAAACTGCTCTTTAGCATAGAGATGCTATAGCAAATGGAAGAAATGAGGAGGTTAAAAAGCTGAACAGAAAATTTCAAAGGAAAACTCAAGAAAACAAAATCTTTATTATAACAAATGTGCTAAGACCTGGAGTTAGAAAACCAAAAGGAAAGAACACACTGAGCATTTCTCAAGCTGAGGGAACTGGAAAAAAAAAAAAAAATTCAAGTCTCAAATTGTGGCATTGAAGGATTCTATGGGCACAATATTGAATGATGCAGAAAACGTCAACAGAAGATAGAAGGAATACAGAGAATCACTGCGCCAAAAATAAAATGATAGATGTTCAACAATTTCAAGAGGTAGCATATGATCCAGAGCCAATCATCCTGAAGGAAGAAGTCCTAGGTACATGTCAATATTGGCAAAGAAAAGGCTCCCGGAATTGGTGGAATACAAATAGAAATTGTTCAACAAACTGATGCATTACTCACTAGAGGCACTCATATATCTATGCCAAGAATTTTGGAAGACAAAGAGAGGTGACCTAATAAATGTGGAAATCATTGGACAATTTCATTAATATCCCATTCAAGTAAAATTTTGCTACAGATAATTTAAAAACGACTGCAGCAGTGCACAGACAGGGAACAGAGGTTCAAATTGGATTCAGATGAGGATGTAGCATGAGGGATATCATTGCTGATATCAGATGGGTTTTGGCTGAAAGCAGAGAAAACCAGAAATATGTTTACATGTACTCTATTGATTCTGGAATAAAACTTCCAGTATGAGTATTCCAGAACACATAGTTGTGCTCATGAGGAATCTGTACATGGACCAAGAGGCAGTTGTTC
>NW_006408593.1:4545809-4551687 GCF_000296735.1 Chrysochloris asiatica | reverse complement strand
CTTATTCAACCTGTATGCTGAGCAAATAATCCAAGAAGCTGGATTATGTGAAGAAAAACATGGCATCAGGATTAACAACCTGCAACATGCAGATGATACAATCTTGTTTGCTGAAAGTGAAGAGGACTTAAAATACTTACTGATGAAGATCAATGAGCACAGCCTTTGGTATGGATTGCATCTCAATTGTAAAGAAAACAAAAATCCGCACCACTGGACCAACAAACATTCTTATCAACAGATAAAAGATTGAAGTTCTCAAGGACTTCATTCTTTTTGGATCAACAATCAACACTCATGGAAGCAACAGTCAAGAAATCAAATGACATATTGCATTAGGCAAATCTTTTGCACAAGACCTTTTAAAAGTGTTGAAAAGCAAAGGCGTCAGCTTGTGGACTAAGGTGTGCCTGACCCAAGCCATGGTATTTTCAGTAACCTCATATGCTTGTGAAAACTGAATAGTGACTGAGGAAGATCACAGAAGAATTGATGTATTTGAGTTACAGTGTTGGAGGAGAATATTGAAAGTACCATGGGCTGCTAAAAGAACAAATAGATTCCTTTTGGAATAGGTGAAACCAGAGTGCTGCTTAGAGGCCAAGATGACCAAACTTCATTTCTCATACTTTTGACAAATTGTCAGGAGGGACCAGTCACTGAAGAAGGATATCATATTTGGTAAGGTGGAGGGTCAGAGAAAAAGAGGAAGACCCCCAGTGAGATGGATTAGCAAAGTGGCAGCATCAGTGGCCTGATGCATGGCAACAGTTGTGAGGTTCTGTTATCTATAGGGTTGCTATGAGTCGGTACTGACTCAGTGATACCTAACAACAACAACAACAACACTATTGATTACTTAAATGATTTCAACTGTGTGGATCATGACACATTATAGACAATATTGCAGAGAATGAGTATTCTGAAACATTTAATTGAGCTCATGAGGAACCTGTATGTATGCTAAAAGACAGCTGTTTAAACAGAACAAGGGGATAGTAAATGGCTTAAAATCAGCAATGGCATGTACCAGTGTTGTATTCTTTGACCATACTTATTCTACCTGTATGCTGAATAAATAATCTGAGAAACTGGATTATATGAAGAATGATGTGGCATCAGGATTTGAGGATGACTCATTAACAGCCTGTGATATACAAATGATACTACTTGGTTTGTTGAAAGCAAAGAGGACTTAAAACTACTTACTGATCAAGATCACAGGTTACAGCCTTCAGTATGGGCTGCACCTCTATGTAAAGGAAACCAAAATCCTCACCACTAGAGCAATAAATAGCATCACTGAGGGATCCTCCCAATGAGATGCATTGGCACAGGTGTAGCAGCAATAGGCTTATGCATAACAGTGATTGTGATGCTGGCACAGGACTAGGCCCTGTTTTGTTCTGTTGTACATAAGGTCACTGTGAGTTGGAACTGACTCATTGGCATCTAACAAAATCAACATGAAAGGATAGGGGTCCTGGTGTGTGGCAGTGTAGGATAAGCGCTGGACTGCAAATTGCAAGGTTAATGGTTCAAATCCATCAAACACTCCTTGGGAATCCCATACAGGGTTGTTATGAGTCAGAACCAACTCCTGGCACTTAGCAACAACTTTAAAATGTTCTTGTTTAAAATCTTGAGTAAAATGTTTTGGTGAGAGAGGCAGTGGACAAAAGCGAAATGACATCTCCATCCATTGAAGCAGTATGAGCAAAACGTCAAAGCATGAAAAGACAAAGCACATTTGGAAATGAAGAATAAACTAATTTAACTGAACTAGAGTATACTAAAGGAGGGAGGAGTCAATTACATGGTAAATCTTTTTGTGCAAAATCTTGTTCTGAAGTCCAGTAGGAAGAAAATGTGATACATTTTCCAGAACCAAATCTAACTAGCATCATTCTTTTATTTTATTAGAGATGCCTCAGGCATGACTACTGCAAATGAGTATGTTGTTCAGTTCAGGTTCATGTTGTTGTTGTTGTTATGTGACGTGGAGTTGGTTCCGACTCATAGCGACCCTACACAGGGTTTCCGAGGCTGTAAATCTTTACGGGAGCAGACCGCCTCATCTTTCTCCTGCGGAGTGGCTGGTAGTTTTGAACTGCTGACTTTGAGGTTCGCAGCCCGATTCATAACCACTACGCTACCAGAGTAAAATGAGTATGTTGTTCAGTTCAGGTTCATAGGGGTGGGGAAACTTTTTTTGCTTCCAAAATTTGTAACATCATTCATTGGTCATACAAAATTATCAACTTAAAATTTAGCTTGTTGTATTTGGTCGAAAGGAGCTCTGGTAGTGTAGTGATTATGAATCAGGCAGCTAACTTCAGAGTCAGCAGTTCAAAACTACAGCTGTTTCATGGGAGAAAGATGAGGCTTTCTGCTCCCGTAAAGATTTACAGCCTTGGAAACCCTGTACAGGGTCACTATGAGTCGGAACCGACTCCATGGCACACCACAACCACATATTTGATCAAAAATTTTATTAATTCACCCCTAATATAATAGCAAAGTTGGCAGTTCAAACTAACCAGCCATTCCTCAGAAACCCTATGTAGGGTCGCTGTGGGTCGGTACTAACTCAACAGCACTTCACAACAACACAACAATATAATAGCTAAGGAGCTTTGATAGCGTAGTGGTTATGAATCGGGCTACTAACCTCAAGGTCAGCAGTTCGAAACTACCAGCTATTCCGTGGGAGAAAGATGAGGCTTTCTGCTTCCTAAAGATTTACAGCCTTGGAAATCCTGTACAGGGTCATTATGAGACTTAACCGACTCCATGGCATAAAACAACAACAACAATATAATAGCTGGAAATGCAGTTGCCTTGGCAATGCCAGACTAAATGATTTTGTGGGCTTTATGGGGCCCACAAGCTGTACGTTCCCACTCCTGCATAGGGTTTCCAAGGATTTGAACCACTGACTTTGAAGTCCGTAGTCCACTGTTGATCATACACCAAGCACCACACAGGATTGCTTGGATAATAATGTAGCAATCTCAACATTTTTTTCTATGTTACTCTTCTACCTGTCCACTTCCATTGAGTTGTTTGTGACTTTTAAACAAACTTATGGATAGAGAAGACCTGCCTCATAGAGTTTCCAAGGTTACAAATCTTTAATGAACCAGCCTGCCGCAGCTTTCACCTCAGGAGTGGCTGGTGGTTTGGAACTACCAAATTTATGGTTAGCAGACAAACACTTTAAACACTGCTCCACCAGGGCTCTATGCATCACTTCAGTGTTTGTTGTTGTTATGTGCCGTGGAGTTGGTTCCAACTCATAACAGCCCTGTACGGGGTTTCCGAGGCTGTAAATCTTTACAGGAGCAGAAAGCCTCATCTTTCTCCCACAGAACAGCTGGTTTCGAACTGCTGACCTTGAGGTTCACAACCCGATTCATAACCACTACGCTACCAAATAGGCACATTTTAATTTCACATGCTTTTGACTATGCTATATATTTAAATGTAATGCCATGTTTTCATTTTCTCTCTTTCCTAGAAATGATTCTCTGTATTGTGAAGTTGCAAGATCACTCAGTGAGAGAGGAGTCAAATAAGATGGACCATCATCTGATACACTGAAAGTATGTGAGTGCTACATTAGTACAAAGAAAGAAATGCCTTATATGTAAATTGAAGGGGCTTTGAATAGATGATACTGGTAAAATATTATGTAGCTCATTGTTGGATACCTGGCATGCACCAAGCACTTGGTGAGAGTTGGGCTTATGTGTGCACCTGAGACGACAGGGTCTTGTCTCTCCTCTGAGATCACAAATGACATTTTTGCATGCAACTCCTCAGTCTCATAGAAAACCTACTCTCTGACCACAGTTGTATATATTTCAGTTTACTCTACTCCCTAAATCCTGTTGTCTGATTGTGAGGTGTCGTCGAGTCAGTTCTGACTCACTGAGACCATATGCCCAACAGAATGGAATGCTCTCTGGTACTCCATCATCCTCACTACTGTTGTGTTTGAGTCTGGTGTTTCTGCCACCAGAGCCCATTCAATATAATGGATTCTGTAGTTCCTAACTCCTACTGAACTGATATTTACCTTCCTTATATCTTGATCAGCCTGGTCCATACGATGCCACACTTGCATTCATTTGCCTCCTTGAATCAGAATTCAGTTGATTCCACTGTGTTCTCTCTTTCCCTATGTTTTGTTTTGTTATTTATTTTACCATCTTACTGCTCTTGCATACTCATGTTGCCAAGTTTACATTTATTTGTGGAATTGTTAAATTAGTCTGTTTCCTTTACAATAGTGTATGCTTCATTCTGGTAAGGACTAGGTTTTGAGCCACCAACCTTTGTGTTAACAGCCCCATGCTTAGCCGAATGTTCTTTGGTGGATGATGGCCATCTTAAAACATTTGGACATTTCACAACTATTCACTGTCTCTCTTCTTTCTGGGGCCCAAACATTCCATGGAACGTTTTAGTTTTCAGAGTATCACCCAACCTCCTGCTTTGTGAAGAAAAACTGAGCTGTTAGGAGCATCAGTGAATTTAACTCTTTGCAATTTAGATATTTCCGTGTCTACTCTATTTTCAGTTTCCCAAAACAAACCTATATGTTATGTTTTCATCATATCACTTTACATTTCTTTTTCAACTTTATTAAATCAACTGTCCTTCTTTTCATTTACATGTTTCCATAAGTTGATTTGGTTGATAAGGATTGGACTCAAAGGCACTTAACAACAACAGCAATTATTTTCTAGTTCCTTATACACAGGTCAAAAAACAAAACAAAAAACATGCTATGTTTTCCTTATCCTGGGAAGATTCAACCAACAAAAATGAAAACAAAACAACCCTTTTCCATCTCAGTATTCTACTCTCCCTTACCCCAAACTTAGCTTTTGACTATGCTATATATTTAAATGTAATGCCATGTTTTCATTTTCTCTCTTTCCTAGAAATGATTCTCTGTATTGTGAAGTTGCTAGATCACTCAGTGAGAGTGCCTCTGATCCTTAGTTTCCACTTATCCTTTCATAAAACTGCTAACATTCTATACTTATAACATAGTAAGTTCCAAAACAGAAGGAGCTATTTTCAGTTTGTCATGGAGTGTATTTTCAGGACTTAGCAAAATACCTAAACATGGTGGGGGTTCCATAAGTAAATGAATTAATTTTAACTATGTTCTCACTTCCCACTCTTGACCTATGTTAGAGTTTTGTTTAAAGCATTGCTGAAAGTTTTCTCAGTATGATGATCACCATGAGAGCTCTGAACTGAATCAGTCCAAAGCAACTTTAGAAACCCTCATCTTTCCCCCATATTCTATATTGTGTAGTCGTCTCTGTTTACTGCTAACTGTGTGTATGTCTCATCTCTCCATGAGTGTCTAAGGCCCTTGAACTCAAGAAAATTAGCTTGTTCATTTATTTAGTCCTTCATAATTCTTGGCAATTATTTCAGAATTCCGTAATTAGCACTAAAATGATTTAACATCTTTATGCACTGAAGGTCCTTAAACATTTATTTGGCTACATTAGTATTATCTCTGATAAAACATTTGCCCCTGAAATAAAAATGTAGAAATGTAATATAATGTGATAGTCTTATAAATCATTTCAATTGATGGGGAACTTAAAAAATTATTAGATTAAATGAATCATGGTATACATATGTATACTTCAAATATATATATTTTTGAATACATGTACTTGAATACACACACACACACACACATATATATGTTGTTGTTAACCACTGTGGAGTCAGTTCTGATGCATAGCAACTCTGTACAGGGTTTCTGATGCTGTAAATCTTTTATGGGAGCAGAAAGTCTCATCTTTATCCTGCAGAACAGTTTGTAGTTTTGAACTGCTGACCA
>NW_006408593.1:4540481-4545044 GCF_000296735.1 Chrysochloris asiatica | reverse complement strand
TGGTCAAGTAGTCCTTGTGTGGCCCTGTGGGTTAATGTGCTGGACTGCAAGGTCATTTGAACTGTAACATCGGCAGTTCAAACTTAACCAGCCTCTCATCAGAAATCCTATACAGGGTTGTTACGGGTCCGAATCAAATCGATGACACTTAACAACAACAACATATGTGGACAAGTTAAAAAATAATAATAAATTATTGCTACTTGGGTTCCAGTTCATACATACATGGGTTTACATCAAACAAAACTTACTTAAACATGTCTCGTAGATCAGTGGATGGCTGCAGCCAAGTGTTGTCTGTGGCACACTTGTCTTAGTTCTTTTGTGTACTTTCAACAAAGGAACAGTCAAAACAGTGGCTTCTCATGGGATCTACTGAGCCGGTTAATTCAGACTCTGTGAAGTCAGCGTAGAGGCTGTCAGACATTTTGGAGGGCCTTCATGGGATAATTCTGATAGATTACTTCAAAGAATGTAGAATGGTCATGGTGACTTATTGTAAAAAAGTTTTAAGAATAATAAAAATTGTATTGGTAAGAAACACCCCAGAAAGTGGCACTAAGAACTTTTTTTCCATTACAGTAATATACCTGTTCGATCTTCATGGAAATCAAGGATTTTCCTAGGAAACTTTCTTTAGAATGCCTTACCTCATCTACTCTACTGCCCTGATCTTGCTCTTTCAGAATTTTGTTTGTTCCCCAAACTCAAAGAAATTTAAAAGGAACACAACTTTGAATCCCCAAGGATGCCACAACTGCCATTTTGACATCATGTAGTTCAAAGAGAGCAGAATTCTTCAGGGAAGGCTTACAGAGATGGAAACACCACCCCTAGAGGTACATAGACATTGAGGGAGGAAGCAACAGCTTCACATTTTGTTAGTTTTGTTTGATTTTGTACAATAGTTTTTATCTTATCCTACTACATTTGCATATACAATTATTCACATACAACACACAACCACACACATCTTTTGCCTTGACTATTTTAAGGCATTATTGTCAAATTATAATCAAAATCCAACAGTGTATATTTCTTGGGGAATCTTGAATGAATGTATTGAACTGCTACATGCATCTTTGGATAAATACCATGTAAATAATCAAATAGAACATGCTGCTGCTGTTGAGTCAGTGCCGATACATAATGATCCCATATAGGGTTTATGAGGAGCAGATGGCAACTTCCAACCTTGAGGTTCAAACCAAGTCTGCAACCTACAGTGCCACACCAGGACTCCAAATAGAATATATTACCTCTTGAAAATTAACATTCTCTTGAAAACTAACATTCTAAGAAAAATAAACAAAAAGCAAGATTAGACACAAAATCTCGCTTATATCAGAAGGTTCTGCTATATCTACACAGGCACATAGACAACATACACAAATCTGGTTGTAACCACTTGATAAATGGATGACTGCTAATTAAATTATTTCCAAAAATTATAACCCTTTTCAGATATTTAAAGTACAGTCGACAATAGAGAAGGTAGAAAAATAAACTGTTTAAGAAACCTGAGCAAACACTTTGGGATTATTTCACAGTAAATTCTTCTCTTTGCTCCTTTATGCCATTTATGTAAATAGATTCTCAAATTTTGCCCTGTTTGGTTCTCTCTGTTTCTCAAACCCTGTATATCAGCAGAATGGGTTGAGTGTATTTTCCCCAGTATGATATTCTTAAACACCTTTAGAATATTATTTGCCGTAGTTTAATAAAAGTTTTCTGGACTGAAACCCAAGGATTAAAGTTTCTTTACCTTGCTCAGGACTTTGAAAGGATTTACAACCAGTGCAACATAGTTTAGCAATCCCAGACTGATTGTCCAGTGACTTGTGGGTCAAATAATTTATTGCTTAATTAACTATTTTTTTCTGTTTTCTAATTAGTCATGACTCCATATAACCATAATAAATTAAAAATCATTTATTTAAGCAGAATATGATGATTTACTTTATCTGTCCTTCCACTCCCATAAAAAAGTCTTGTATTTGCTGCAGATGCAGACATAAAATGAAACCTCTACAATGCTTTCTCACATAGGTCATTTTTGTTGTAGGAGCATTTGTAACTTTTAAATAATTATCAGAGAAATAGTATTTTAAAAATCTAGAATTCGTATCCAGTTACGGAGAGACTGAGTTACACATAAATGCTTGCTGATTAATTACTTAGTTTGAGAACCCTTCAGATTCTAATTCAATTACTTGGACCGTAACTTGGTCTTTGCATCCTCTATAATTATTGGGCATACATATTTTTGTCAGTTCCTACAACCCTGTATAAGAAGTATACAAAACACTAATCCAGAAAGAATCTGAATTCTGTTTCATTCATTTTCTGAGCTCTTTTGGGTTGCCTAATGGGATATCCTTTATTTGCCCTTGACCTTACTTTCTGTTCTAGAACATGTACTGTAAGGACTAGAGTGGTGAGCTTCAGTCCCATCTGGGTACCAAGTATTTTGGTCAATGGGGAAACTGAGCAGATCTTATCAAATGAGGATAATATTAGGCCATTTATGGCTTAGTCTACTTAAGTAAAAAATTTCTTTCAAAGCTACCACTTTCTACACATGAAACACATAGATGCACTTTACATTAATTGCTTCCTCCCCTCCTCTCTTCTAGCCAAAAGTTGTTGGTGCTAGGCACTTTTGGCAGTTCTGACTCAGTAACCCTATGCCCAGGATAACACAGAGCCTGGTCCTGAGGCATCCTCACAATTGTTAGGTTTAAATTCACTGTTTCTGCCAATCCATCATATTGAGGGTCTTAGTCATTTTTGCTGATGCTGATGTCACTTTACCAGGATGAGGCCCTTCTCCAGGGACTGTTCCTTCCTGACAACACGTCCAAAGTATGAGAGACCGAGTCTCACCATCCTGGCTTTTAAGGATCATTCTGGGTGTACTTTTTCCAACACAGATTTGTTTGTTCTTGTAGTAGTCCATGGTTCTTTTGATATTTTTCTCCAACACCATAATTCAAATGCCTCCATTCTTCTACAGTCTTCCTTATTCATTATCCAACTTTCTCAAGCATATGAGGAGATTTAAAATACCATGGTTTGTGTCAGCTGTACCTTAGTCCTCAAAGTGATGCCTTTGTTCTTTAACACTTTGAAAGAGTTTTTTTTGCAGCAGTTTGGCTTAATGAAATTTGTCTTTTGATGTCCTGACAACTATTTCAATGAACTCTGATTGTAGATTCAAGCAAAATGAAATCTTTGAAAACTTCTATATTTTCTCCATTTATCATGACGTTATTTACAGGTCCAGTTGTGAGGATTTTCATTTTCTTTACATGGAGGTGCAATCCATTCTGAAGGCTGTGGTCTTTGATCTTCATCAGCAAGTGTTGCGAGTCCTCTTGTGGCAATGGCCCACAAGGTCAGTTTGATCCACATAGTTGGTGGTTCAAATTCACCAGCTACTCCTCAGAAATCCTCTGTAGAGTCACTATGAATCACATCTGACTCAAAGACACTTAACAACAATAGCTTCCAGAAAGCAAGGTTGTGTCATTTGTATAACTCAGGTTGTTAATGAATCTTCTTAATACTACGTTCTTCATATAGTCCAGGTTCTCGGATTACTTGCTCAACGTACAGACTGAGCACATTTGGTAAAAGGATACATCCTGGAAACATTCTCTTCCTAATGTGAAACCATACAATACCTCCTTGTTCTGTTCTAATGACTGCTTCTTGGTGGGTGTACAAATTCCTCATGTGCAATGAAATGATCTGGAATTTCTGTTCTCCAAAATTTAGTCCATTGTTTGTTATGATACGTACAGTTGGATGTTTGTGTCTGTAGTCAATAAAGTATACAAAAAAGTCCTCCTAAACATCAACAAGAAAAATGCCTTTTGTTGTTGTTAAGTTCTGTAGAGTGAGTTCCAACCTAAGGACAATGTATATAGGGTTTCTAAGGAGCCATCTGGTGTGTTTGAACTACTGACCCTGTGATTCAAACCGATCTTGAGATACAGTCCATTATCCTGCAGAACTGCATTCAGTGTTCCCATGTTCTGTTCAAACAACTTCTTCTTGGTCCTTGTACAGATTCCTCATGAGCACTAAATTAAGTGTTCCAGAATACTCATATTTTGCAATGTTATCCATAGCTTGTCATGATTCACACAATCAAAAGCCTTTACATAGTCAATAAAGCACAGGTAAACATCTTTCTGATATTCTCTGCCTTCAGCCAAGATCCATCGGACATCAGTAATTATAACCCTCATTCCATGGCCTCTTCTGAATCCAGCTTGAACCTCTGGAAGTTCTCTGTTAGTGTATGCATCCAGCCATTTCTGTATTACCTTCAGTAAAACTTTACTCGCATCGGATATCAAAGAGATTGTCCGATGATTTCTGCATTCCATTGAGTCAACTCTCTTTGTAATGTATGTGTATATCCAGTATAGTTATACATATTGGATAAGTTCTACTCTGCAAACATGGGGTATCATGAGTTGAAATCAACTCAGTGGCAGTTCACAATAAAAATACACATATATACATATAAATTAGGGACCTATCTGTATGTAT
>NW_006408593.1:4535152-4535639 GCF_000296735.1 Chrysochloris asiatica | reverse complement strand
ACTTAGTGATCTGATACACCTACCTCCTCTCTCAGTAATTGAGCAGAAATCAAGCTCAGTGTAGAATACCAAAGTGAACATATGTCATAAGGATGTCTCTAAGTGCATCTCACTTATAGGCAAAAACACCATTTAGTTATAATACTAGAAATTGCATTTTAATTAATATGCCCTTTGCTGTTAATCCATTTATGACTACCTCAGAGGTTTTAATAATGTGTTAGGAAAATCATCTATCTAATAGGTAATTCTAAAGATAAAAGGCCTAGAATCCCCTTAATTCTAAATCAACATGTACAAAATTGGCATTTAATTTGTATGCTTGCTATTCACAGAAGCACTTAGCTTTTCTTTGTATACCCAAGATGAATATATTTTAGAAAATATATCTGCTCACATTTCACTGATCAAAACAAGTCACATAATTTCATGGGACTTTTGGAGTTCTGGTGTGGCACTGTTATGTAAGCAGCCGACTGCTAACACA
>NW_006408593.1:4530447-4534867 GCF_000296735.1 Chrysochloris asiatica | reverse complement strand
TAACACATAGGACAATTACATCAGATCCCAGAATGTAGGATAAGTAAGTAATACTGAAAATCATGGCGTAGCCAGTTTGACACATTGTTAAGAGCACAATTCAGTGCAAAACAATGGTTTATATGAGCCAAAAAGGAAATATTTGTGGACATTGCTTCTTTTGAGGCATCCAATACTGAAATGGCTCTCATTTCTATGCAGTGCACATTGCCCTCCTCCTTTGAAGAGAACTGGAATTATCTCTATGACATTGAGTATGAGTTTGGTCAACTAGAGATCCTAGAAAAGACGTCCAGTTGTTGTGTCCATCTCAGCAGACACAGTCTCCTCATGGTACAGGACGAGGAGATACTTAGTTCTGCTCTACGTACAGTAACAATATGTCTGAGAGAACTTGACATCTGCTAACAACAAAAGTGACAACAGTCTCTTCATCAGTACTGCTCATGGTTCCTCTTGGTCTCTCATTTTTTATCCTGAATGATTTGCAACATAGAAAGTTAACCCCTTATGTTTAATTTACCTTAAAGGTAATACAGGGTCATTAATTATAGGAAGCAATTCACACAGAAAAAGTCACACCTTTACCAAATGGCTTGCTATTATATAACACAAGTTATCTGTCTCTTCTGCTTTATTAATTTCCTCCTTGCCAGTTAAACTAGGGCCACTTATTTCAGATTTATCTTACTAAATCTGGACACATAAGCTTAGTAAAAGATTACTCCGTATTTGCCTTAAAATAACAAAGGATCATTTTACCTTCATACTATGACACTTTACATCTGTTATGAATCAGCTGTATTCTACGGATCCTCTTCCTTAAATCTCCAGTCCGAGACAGATTTTACATTGAAACTTCTGTTTGCAGAGGGAGGAAAATGGGACCATTGAAAATTATGGTTTCAATGGGTTAAAATCAAAGTGCCAGTAAGACAAGATTTGTTTTGGGAGATTCTAGGGGAGGATCCAATTTCTTCACATTTCTGGTTGTTGGAAAAACTCAGTGCTTACCAGTTGTAGGACTTAGATTTGTATTTCATTTCAGCTGTTGTTAAGTGCCATCCAGTCAGCTATGACTCACAACAACCGTGTTTAGGGTTTCCTAGGAGCAACTGGTAAGTTTGAACTGCTGACCTTGTGGTTGAGACTGACTTTGTGGTTCAGTGCTTTATCCCACAGTGCCACACCAACTGGGACCCACCCAACTCCTGGAGTCCATGGAGAAATGTGTCTACCTTCAAAGGTAGCAATGGTAGGTCAACTTTCTCTCATGCTTTACATCTCTTCTCCTCTTTCTTCTTCTTCTCATTTCTCTTACATACTCTCTTGCCTTCATCTTCTACTTATAGCTATGTCTGCCTAATTAATCCAAGGACAATCGCTCATCTCTCAACTCTTAGCCTCAACATAATTTTCAAAGTCCCTTAAGCCTTGTTTCATAATTCACAAGTTCTGGGCATTAGGAGGTGGATATCTATAAGGGAACAGAGTTTCTGTTTACTGTAATAGTGTGCTGGTCATGTGTGGACTTCTATAAATTACCAAAGAGCTAGAATTATCAGAAAGTTCATGGAGAAGTAAACATTACATTAGCCCCTGATGGATTTTGAAAAACCTGAATGTGCTTCACCCTAGCAGCATGGGGAAATAATTTCACATAATGCTAGCTATAACAATAAAAAAGATTTGTCAAATCTAGGTCAGACCTATTCCTCAAAGCCCCCTACATTGCCATATGCAAGAGCATGAGGTCAAAATTCTATCCTGTTAGTTTAGAAGAACAAGTTTCAGAGTCTCTTCTGAAATCAATTTTGGTCTTTTCCGTCTTGATTTTCTTCTTAATGAAGTTTTGCTTTCTTACTTTATGGTGTTTTTAATATCATCACCAAACTCTTTTGGTCTTTGATAATTACTGCCTAATTCATTAAATCTGTTCTTCAGATCTCTAAATTCAGGTGGGATTTGTTCAAGGTCATATTTTGGTGTTCATATATTTGTTTTAGTTTTCTTCTGCTTCAGCCTGAAGAAGTTGCATATGAACAATTAATGGTCTGTTCTGGTCTACCCCTGGCCTTGTTTTGGCTGATGATATGGACCTTTTGTACTGTCTTTTTCTACAGATATACTCAGTTTGACTTCTGTGTACTCCATCTAGTGAAGTCCATGTGTGTAGTCATCTTTTATGTTGTTTTAAAATGGTGTTTGCAATGAATAAGTAATTGGCCTTGCAAAATTGTATCATGGGATCTTATATCATCAAAAGATTTGAACAGAAAATGTCAAAGGGCAGTCTGAGAAGACAGCGTCAGGTACCGTAATGAAATGTGCAAACATTTGGAATTAGAAAACCAAAAGGGAAGAACACACTCAGGATTTCTGAAACTGAAAGAACTGAAGAAAAAATTCGAGTCTCAACTTGTAATATTTAGGTATTTAACAGGCAAAATATTCAGTGATTCTAAAAGCATCAAAAGAAGATGGAAGGAATACAGTCACTGCTCTAAAATGAAATGGTTGATACTCATCTGTTTCAAGAGGAAGCATATGATTAAAAGCCAGTGGTATGAAAGGAAGAAATCCAAGGTACACTGACAATATCATCAATATCACATGGAAGAAAAATATGACTAAAGGTAATTTAAAAATGGCTACAACACAGTGACAGGAAACTGCCAAATGTTCAAGTTGGATTCAGATGAAGACATGGAATGAGGTATATCACTGCAGAGAGTACATAGATCTTGACTGAAAACAGAGACTACAGAAAGATAATTTACCCGTACTTTATTAACTATAAACACTTTCTACTGTATGGATCATGACAAGCTATGGATAGTATCGTGAAGAACTGATATTCAAGAACACTTGTTTACACTCATGAGGAACTTGTACATAGACCAAGAGTCAGTCATTAGAACAAAACAAGAGGACACTGAATGGTTTAAAATCAGGAATGGTGTTTTACAAGGGCTGTAGGATGATTTCACACCATATTTATTAAATCTGTATATTGATCAGATAGTCTGAGAAGCTGGATTATATGAAGAAGAACGTGGCATCAGGATTTGAGGAAGACTCATTAACAACCTGTTGTATACAGATGATGCAACCTTGATTGCTTAAAGCAAAGATAATTTTAAATACTTGCTGATAAAGATCAAAGTAGAGAATACTAGAAGGATGTTTATCTGTGCTTTACTGACTACACAAAGGCCTTCAATTGGGTGGATCATGACAAGCTATAGACAACATTGCAGAGTATTCTGGAACACTTAATTGTGCTCATGAGGAACCTGTACATAGACCAAGAAGCAGTTGTTCAAACAGAACATGAGAAAACTGAATGGTTTAAAATTAGGAAATGTGTGTGATAGGATTGTTTTCTGTCACCATACTAATTCAACCTGTATGCTGAGCTGTTGGGGGCCAGCCCCAACAATCTTATTAGGGGGACCTTAGAGGGATGCGTGGCGCTGGCGAAGAAAGCACAAGATCAATGGGTCTCGATGAATGGTGAATCTTCTCTCACTTTTATTTCAGATTCTCAAACAGCTCTTATACTACTCTATACCATCAATCTATTAGTCATTCTTTACAAAGTAGTAGTCTAAATCATACATATTAATCATTTCAATATAGAGCATCAAGAATATCAAAATCTTCCTTGTTCCCTTTACGTAGTTAGACAATATCTGATTTCTGTAAGTAAACCTTATTGTTCTTAAAATGTCAGGTTAACCTTAAAACATAATTCTAAATCTTAACTCCTATTTCTACCTTCACCTATTAATTTCTATAGATTCATTAATCACAACATGTACCTAAACATTATTTGCTATGGTAACTGACAACACAGTTGTTTTTCAAGATTGATTAAACAAGAAAAACAAGAAGCACTTAACGTTTTGTAGTTAAGAAGAAATGGAACTACTTCTTTATAAATTCTCTATACAAAACATCTAGTTAAATTTCTGCTTATGATCTAATACTATTCCCTTAGCCCTAAACTGCATTTTTAGCTAATTTTCTAAAGGTCTTAATGTCCCTGACCGAAACTAAACAGAATGTTGAATGTAATCTTAAACTTGAACTGGCAAAAACTTTAGCTGGTTTTTCCTAGTGGTGAAACTTATTGTTAGTGTGAAAAGCATTCTTTAGGACTATGCATGGTTGAATATGGAGTGAAGGTGCCTGAAAACAAATTTCAAATCTTTAATATAGTTCTTACTAAGATTCTACTGAAAACTTTTATTATAAAATCAAGAAAATTCAAAATAAGCTGAATAAAACAAAGAGACAGAAACTGCAGAGTCCCCACATGAGATCCCTCCTGGGGCCTTGCCTTCCAAGGGGAGACCCATTGTAGCCTTGCTTAACAATGAGCCCTTCATGTTTAGGGTCCTCCACCACTCTGCCC
>NW_006408593.1:4512958-4530040 GCF_000296735.1 Chrysochloris asiatica | reverse complement strand
TGAGGACTAAGGTGCACCTGACATAAGCCATGGTATTTTCAATAACCTCATATGCGTGTGAAAGCTGGACAGTGAATAAGGAGGACCGGAGAAGAATTGATGCTTTTGAGTTTTGGTGTTGGAGGAGAATATTGATAGTACCATGGGCTGCCAAAAGATCCAACAGATATGTTTTGGAAGAAGTGGATCCAGAGTGCTCCTTGGAGGCTAGGATATCCAGACTTCATCTCTCATACTTCAGACATATTGTCAGGAGGGACCAGGCACTGGAGAAAGGATATCATGTTTGGTAAGGTGGAGGGTCAAAGAAAAAAGGAAGACCCCTTGCGAGATGGATTGGCAAAGTGGCAGTATCAGTGGGCTCAAACATGGTAACAATTGTGAGGTTATCCCAGGACCAGGCAGTGTTTCAGTCTGTTGTGAATAGGGTCACTATAAGTTGGTACTGATTGGATGGCAGCTAATAACAAAGATCAAAGAACACCACCTTTGGTATCGATTACACCTCAATGTAAAGAATACAAAAATTGTCAACACTGGACCAATAAAGAACAGCATGATAATGGAGGAACAGATTGTAGTTGTCTAACTTCATTTTGCTTGGATCTACTATTGACATGTATGGAAGCAGCAGTCAATAAATCAAATGTGTATTGCATTAGGCAAATGTACTTTGCAAGTCCTCTGTAAAGTGTTCAATAGCAAAGATGTCAGTTTGAGGATTAAGGTGCTCCTGATCCAAGCCATTGTATCTTCAGGAGCCTCATATGCATGTAGAAGTTGGACAATGAATTAAACCATAGAAGAATTGATGAAATTCCACTATGGTCTTAGAAAAGACGTAAGTATATTCTTAGAAGAACAGAATGTTCTTAGAAGCCAGGATGACAAACTTCATTTCTCATGCTAAAGACATATTATCAGGAAGTATCAGTCCCTGGAGAATGGCATCATGCTGAGTAAAGGGGAATATCAGTGAAAAAGAGAAAGACTTCCAAAGTGATGGATTGGCACAGTGGAAGCAGTAATGGGCTCAAGCGAGACAGTGATTGTGAGGATGGCACAGGACCTGGCAATGTTTGGTTCCATTGTGCGTTGTATCGCTTTGTGTCAGAACTGACTCAATGGCTCCTAACAACAACATTCATTTAGCAATGTGAAAGTAATTCCTGGACCCATAAATACCTATACAATGTTCTTATGTAGTATCTCCAGTGTTTTGGGATTCTGAATATTTAGACCCATCTATAGACTGTGTCCTACATGTACAAATATCAATATTGATATATTGCTAAACATGTTACAAGTGGAATTAATCTGAAAATGAGAAAATCATGGAGTATTTGAAAGGTTACTTCTCTTGGAAAAGTGTCTCATAAAGAAATGAAAAATGGAAATTTTCTGTGTGTGCTTGGGATTTAATAGTATTCTCAGTGGATGCTTTCTTTCAAGATAGGGATTTCTGTTGGACATAAGAAAATATTTTCCAATAATTTGTCCAAAAATGAATGAGAATGCATCATAAGATTGTAATTTCCTTGTCATTAGAGGTCATTAAGTTGTGGCAGATGAGTCCTTATTAGTAATATAGAATTTTCATAAGCCTGAGGATACATGTATTTCTTAGGACTGTGACCCAGCTTTCCTACTCTAACTTTCCAGTAATTAGTCTGAGAATTTTTCTAGCTTTTATTTTATGAAAAGATATAAAATACTACATTTTAAGTTATTTTTACAAAAATATTTTTAAAGTTTTTGTTGTGGATTGAGTGATTATTTACATGGGAGAATATCAGTTTTGCACTCATCCTATCATATTTCATTTCATTGCATTGGTTATAATCCCCTTCATGCATCATGTTTCAAAAGTATTTACTTGTTTCCTCTGTATTTTTCTTCCTGTTTTATTTATTTATTTATTTATTTATTTATTTATTTATTTATTTATTTAATGTGCACAAAAACAGCCAAGGGACCATTCTGCAAGCCTTCCTCCTGGCCACCTGCACACAGCCTTTATCTTTCCATGAGTCTAGAGTCCTCAGCTGCTCTATCTCTCCATGTCATCAGGTCTGCCTCCATCTCTGGTGTTGCTGCTTCTCTGGTTAGGGTACCATGTTCCACTCTTGCTATTCTCCCTTGGTGGTCCTATGGTCCTCTGTTCCTGGAATGGAAGATTATCTACTCCTCTCTCCTTTTATTTTACATACTTCTACCTTTGCAGTTATAACAATCACAATTAGTCAAGATAACAGTTAATCACTGAAACTAAATTTCCTCTTGAAAACTTGTACGCCAGTCACTTTGTGCCTTTACAGTGCCCCAATTTTAAGAATCTGAAGTGTAAGTTGTCCATCCCTATCAACCATGTGTACAGAGGGGATAGGTTTCATCCTTGATGCGAAGATTCCTTCCTTCTCAATTGGTATTTTGAGCTATTACATCCATTTGTATAGGTCAAGTTCATCAAATTGTAGCAATTTACTCTTGTTTCCTTTATCAAATTGCTTTATTTTAATCTAGTCGAGTTCTGATCATCAAGCCATTGTAGCTAGGTCAAATGGGTACTATCTGCATGTTTGGGTGTTCTTGTGCATCTCCCCTCAGCTGGACACGTCACTCACAGCTCTAGCCCTCTGTAGCTAGGTCCTTGTCCATCAGCTTAGGAGTCTCCAGGTCTCCCCACATTTTGGACCAAGCAGCCCTTCTTCTCTCTCTCATCTCCAGGTCAATGGGAGTCTATGGAACATGGTTGAATTCAGTCCATTTCTTCATTGCTGCCTTTCTCCTTCTTACACTCACCAGTAAGACCAACATAGTTGCCAGCAAGCTTACATGCTTGCTCCCATGTTCCCTTTGTGTTTCCGTCTTGCAGTGGAGTTTGTCCTGAAGGGACTTAATTGCTTGCCTGATGACTCACTAGGGAACATATTTTCTGTTCATATAGCCAGTCAAACTGCCAGTTTTTATTTTGACTTTTTCCTTCAGGTCTGTCTTTCAAAAAGTATCTAATATTCCTCTAGCAGTTTCAGACTGGTCTGCATGTCCTTTCAAGTCATTTTACATTATTTTCAAAGAATAAATGATCATTTAAAAGGAAAATATTTACATTAAGTCTGGATACCTATGTTGTTGTTATTAAGTGCAGTCCAGTCAGTTCCAACTCACGATTCTTTAGAGGGTTTCCAAGTTTCAAAGGAACAACTGGTGGATTTGAATTGCCAATATTTGGTTTGCAGTTCAGTGCTGATCTTTCAATGCCACACCAGGAGTCCTGGACACCTATAGATTCCTATGTATTGTTATTGATAACAACTGGCATACTGTGGATCTGTAAGATAACCACTAGATTGTTGATCACAGGGTTAGCAGTTCAAACCTACCAGTCACTTCACATGGGTAAGATGAAGTTTTCTTCTCTGACAAAAGATTTACAGTCTCAGAAACTCTAATACAGGATCACTATGAGTTTGAATAGACATGATGCCACTAAGCAACAAAAATAACAGCAGCTATTTAGAATAAAGCACTGGATCATAAGGTCAGTTTGAACCACAAGGTTCTCAGTTCAATCTTAACAGCCATTCATGGAAACCCTACACAGTCTCACTATGAGTCAGAACCAACTCAACAGGACTTAACAACAATAATAACTTTGTTTTATAGATAGTATAACAGTATTATAACAAATATCATGTTATTTACTCTTATTAATTTGTTAAACAAATATTTATATTGTGTGAACCATTTTCCTGGTAGTGTGCTTAGTTTTGGGGATACAGACAAATCCAGACTTGATAGAGCTCATGGATTTGTAGGGGTGACAGACACTAAGCTAATGAGAAAATGAACAAAACAGATAATCACAGATTATTCTACAAAGAAGATAAGTAGCGTGATGGGATAGAAATTTAAATATGGTAATCAGGAGAGAAATTTCAGAGGGGTTGATATTTAAACTGAGATCTAAATATAAAAGAGAGCCAGCTTTTCATATAACCCCATAAATTATTAACCCTTTCAATCACCCTATGAGCTAAGAAGTATTGTTATCTTGATTTCTTAAAAGAAACAGGTTTCAAAAAGATATACGTGAACAAGTCTAAAAGCTACTGTGATAAAAATTGGGTTGGAAACTGAGTCTTTACATTTCTTGTTGTTGTTGTCATCAAGTGACATTGAGTCTGTTCCAGCTCATAACGAACGACCCTGGATAGGGTTTCTCATGAGTAGCTGGTGGATTTGAACTGCTGATCTTGTGGTTCACAGTCCAGTACTAATCTACAGATAAAGCTAGAATCTTAATCTTAAATTTTTGTGTCCCTTCTGATACTGAATTTCTTTTACTAGAATTAACTAGTACAACTTCTAAGGGGTGAATCCGTACTAACAGGCTTTATCTACTCTGCAGACCCTGAATTAAGTGAGAACTTGAAGAACACTAAAGTGAATAGTTACAATATTGAAATGACAAAATTAAAAAATATAATATTTTAAAATGTATTCTAAAGCTCATGCAGATAACTGTAATTTTTTTGCTTTGTACATGATTTATGTTGTGCACACAGACATAGTGAAAGATCAGTTTCCCAGTCATCTTTAATATCGCTTAGATACTGCTGATGCAGTACAGGGATTTAGTAAAATGGAAGTACAGGGATTTAGTAAAAATGGCTTGGGTGTATTGGAGGAATACATATGCTGAGGATACATTTTTTGTTTTTGTATATTCTCTTGAAAGGCAAATATTTAAACTCAGAATTGGATTTAACACATTATGCTCCAAGATGGAATAGTGTCATTGGAAGCTCTGGATTATAAGGAAACATTTGTAAAGTTGTCCCAGCAAGCTCTGCCACCTAGGTTCTATTTGAGGATGTCATTTCATTTCATTGGAAATAAGTTTCCTCCTCATGCTCAAAGATTTTTTTACAGTGTCAATGACATATCTGTTGAAGAAAATCTCTTCTTCATATTAAAAAACCTAATGGAAACAGCAGATGTGAATCTAGAGTCCAGATACTTAGGGAAACGGACCCTAGGGGAAAATTTCATTCTCAGAGAGATTTGCATAAAACTAACATAATGTATTCCATCGATTTTCAGCAAATGAAGGAATCAGCTAGGATGATATAGAAAGTTCTGTAAGATATCCTGGGTATAAATTCTTGTGAAAATAGAAAATGAGCCAAATTAATATCACAAATTCAATTTTATTTCTTCTTTTGATGTTTGTTGACAATTGTCTAAATCTATTTATGCCTTAATGCCAGCATCATCTATTTGTATAAGCATCCAGTTCTCTCTAGATGCAGAATTCACACACACATACACATAGAAACACACACAATATCATTACTTTAAGTTTAGAAACCATTTACATATGCTGCAAGCTCATAAATCTTCACAATAAAAATACACAAAAGCTTATTTTGCTTTTGGGAATTACAGAGCTAGGACCGAGATCTTACTTCCCTGTATGCATAAACTCACTGAATTTTTTACTGAAGGATAAACCTTTCAAAGGACTTGTGAATTTCTTCAAATCATACAAGATTAATGTGTTCTTCATGTACTCAACATACTGATATTAAGTGTTTTCTGTGAGACTGACATTGTCATAACCATATGGAATTCAAAGCAGGTGTATTCCCTTTTTGTTATTCCTTGTTAATTTTCTAAAGGGGCTAAGTCCACAATGTTTTTGTTATTGCAATCATACTGAATGGCAATGTAAACATTGAACAACTTCTCTGTGTGAAGCTCTGATTTAAGGACTTCATTCAAGACTGATTTATTTCCCAATGGGCACTATTAATATTATATATAATATAAATTATAAACTCTTCAATTGTCAAATGTAATTGAGCTTGATTTATTACAAAGATCATATGATGTAGGTTTTGATTGTTTTTGTGTCCACAGTGCAAAAAGTGAGCCTCAAAAATATTCTGTATGTTGGCCAAAATCATATAGCTAATAAAGAATTGAGTTAGATTGGAACTTGGGTGTAACTGATTGGAAAGAGCCAATCATTTTATTACTCCATAAGCTCTTTGTTGTTATCTAACCAAATGGCACAGACTATGTGACTTAATTGCCCTGCAGTTCATTTATAAGTGGAAATTACGTATTAGAAGTCTGGAGTCCTGGTGTGGCATTTTAGGATAAGTACTGGATGCTTCCACAGGGTTGGTAGTTCAAATCCATCAGCTGCTCCTCAGAAACCCTATATAAGGTCACATGAGTTGGAACCAACTTGATGGCACTTAACAACATGCTGTTGTTTTTTAAGAGAATGATTCCTTGCCAATGCCCTCAACTATGGGTACAAGTACAGGTAGGAGTTGTAAATATTTTTCAAATGAACACAAATTGAGGGGCTACATGGACCTGCATCTTAACCTCCTTCTAGAGAGCCACTCAGGAAATCTCTTAAGAGTACCATGCTTTACATCACATGTGGGGAACCTTTTTCTGCCAAAGGCCATTTGGGTATTTATAACATCATTCACAGGCCATATGAAATTGTCAACTTAAAAATTCGCCTGCGTTATGTGGTCAAACATTTAGTTAACACCCCCCTAATATGATGGCTAGAACTGCTTCTCTTTGGTGAGGTGTGTGATGTTAGCTGGTATTCATGACGTAGCCATTTGAAACTGGTTTTCCAGGCTTGTGTTGGTCAATCTGAAACACAGTCAACTCTGCGATGGTAAATTTTGAAAGGATGCTACAGCTTTAAGTTGTTCCGAATACAGATGCATATGTCAATGTATATCTCCTCAAACTGGGAAATTCATCATTGCTTATGTAAAGTTTACAGAAGACAAATAGTAGAAGGTTATTGTACCTAGCTTTTAGCTCATCATTACTTTGCCCCTGAATGCTTTTGTGTTGTGTTTATCAAACACATCAGCTGGTTCCACATTGAACAGTATAGCAAAGATGTTCAATTCCATTTGTTTGTTTTTCACATGTGTCCTTGTATCTTTCATTAAATGCTTAAATTGGTTTGCACATTCACCAACATATTCAAGTGTCTTTGAAGGTTTTTGTCCTTCCAGAGTGGGAAAATGTTCCACATTATTCCTATTTTTTGTTTTTTAATGTTTTATTGTGAATTATGTGCTCTGGTAGCGTAGTGGTTACGAATCGGGCTGCGAACCTTAAGGTCAGCGGTTCGAAACTACCAGCCGCTCCGCGGGAGAAAGATGAGGCTTTCTACTCCCGTAAGGATTTACACCCTTGGAAACCCTGTACAGGGTCGCTATGGGTCGGAACCGACTCGACGGCACTTAACAACAACAACAACAATGTGATAGTTTACAATGGAGATAATTAGCTTTACATTCATCCTATCATATATTATTTCATTGCCATGGTTACAATCTCCTTTATGCATCATCAACCAACCCCCTGGTCTTCAGCACACAGTCACTCTCCCTCTCTGGGTCTAAAGTCTCCAGCTGCTTCATCTCTTCATGTCATCATCTTTGCCTCCAGCTCTGGTGTCACTGCTTCTCTGGGTAGGGTCCTGCTCTCTGCTCTTCTCCCTTGATGGTCCCAGGGACCTCCACTCCTAGAATGCAAAGTCAGCCACTCCCCTTTATTTGCTACAAAACATCTACCTTTACATTTTCAACCCTCACAATCAGTCCTGATAACAAGTATTCACTATTGTATCACAAGAGACCTATCCACATTTCCTTTCATCAGCTCCACCTGGACAGATTAGATACACTCAGTGGAGATTCTACTTTCCTCTGCACACACCCCCTGTATCTAGGCTCCCTCTTGGAAGCTTGTAAACCAGACACTTCTTGCCTTTGTAGCTCCCACCTCCCCCCATTTTGGATAGCCAATGTCCAAGTTGCCCATCTCTGTCTACTCTGTGTATGGAGGGGCTGGGAATGATCCTCGTTGTAAAGATCTGTTCCCTCTTTTGAGCTACTGCTTCCATAGGTGTAGGTCAAGTTCATCAAATTGTTTCAGATTACTATTTTTTACTATTCTTTCTTCTTCTAGTTGAGCTTTGATCATCCAGCCATTGAAGCCAGGTCAAGTGGGTATTATCTGCAAGTGTGGGTGTTTTTATGCACATGCCCTCTCTTCTTATCAGCTGGACGCTTCACTCTCTACTCTAGTCCTCTGTGGCTATGTCACTGATTCTGGACCCAAGAGTCCCCAGGTCTTGCCACACTGCTGGCCAACCAGGTCTCCAGCCAGGTTCACAGGAGTCTATTGAACATTGTAGGGCTTAGCTCACAGTTTCATTGCTGTTTTCCCCTCACTTCCCTTTATTGGCGATTAACGTGGTCACCAATCAGAGTGCATGTCAGCTCATGTATTCCCATTGAGTTTTAGTCTTTGGAGGGAGTTTGCCCTGAGGGGATCTGACCACTTGCCTTGATGTCTCCTGGGTGAGCAACTTGCTTGTTCTTGTAGTAATCAGTTGGACTGTCATTATTGTTCTGTATTTTTCCTGTCAGTCTTTCATTCAAGAAGTATCTTCTGTTCTTCTAGCCACTCCAGGACGGTCTGCTTGTCCTTTTGAGTGGAAATTTCCCACCTCAGAAGATTCTGGATGGGGTTCAGGATTCCACCTATGGTCTTATGTAATGCAGAGGCTCCACAGGAAGCCTCCTTCAATGGGCAAGTTGTAGCCCCATTTTAGGTATTCCAGTCAGTTATAGGCAGAGAAGATGGACTTACAATCTTTCTATGGTGATATTTCTGGCTATTTCTTTCTCTCCCCCTCAAATGTCTATTTTTTAATGGTTTGCAAGGGAAACCAAGTTTCAAAAGACAGCCAAGCATCTTATCATTATTTCTCCCTTTTTGCCCATTCCAACCATGTCTCAATCCCTGTATCCCAGAGCCCTGTTTTTCCAAGGTTGTGCATACGACATTATTTACCTCTGTCCCACTTATCCCAAGCAAACCTGCCTAATTGTTTTCCCATCTACCTTGTTCTTCCATTCCCCTTCCCTTTTTTGTGTATTGCTCCCCTCCCTAGTACCCAAACTACCCTGTGTCTATTCCTTACCCTGTGCCCCACCTTCCCGTCCCTCCCCTTACCCCACTCTCACATCCCAGTAACCAGCAAAGAATCCCCGCCCCTCCCCCTTTAGTATGGGTTCTTTTTTTTAGTCTTTTACAGTAGTGGTCTTATACAGTATTTCTCCTCTTGTGACTGACTAATTTCACTCAACATAATGTCCTCCAGGTTCATCCATGTTGTGCAGTGGCTTGCAGCTTCCTTATTATTCTTCAAGGCAGCATAGTATTCCATTGTGTGTATGTACCATAGTTTGTTTATGGGCAATTAGTCCATGTTATTCCTTTAGAGTTGCACTTTCAACAACCTTAATTTAGTTTCAAATGATGTCTCATTTGAAATCAGAGATCTGAGAAGATGGTTAGGGCCCTGCAGCTTGATGTTCAGCTCTGAAATCTGTATCGTAATGTCCACCAGGAACACTAGATCACACTGACACTTAATATCATTGAGTTCCCTGACAGGTTTTCCCTTCATCTCCATGAACTGCTCGGCTTCATACCACAGTTTGTAAGACCTCCACTGTAGCCACCATGCACTGTTTTACAAACTCTCCATCTACATACATGAGGCCTCAGCTTCTTTGTGATTAGTACACTCACTGCATAACTCATCTGAATAACTGTGTGTCTATCACAGGAGGCCAAATGAAAGTAGCTTGTTGTGATTCCAAACTGCAACGAAGAGCATTGATTTTATCCAGATTCAGTTAGCTTTCCAATTTCTTGAGTTTAGCATGATTTGAGCTGTAATAACACCCAAGATTTTTTTTTCCCATTAATGCTAACATATCACCAAAGACTAGGCAAATAGGTTTGCCTTTGATTTCAACAAACAAATAATAATTTGTCCATTTTTCTTGGAAAAATTGACACTCTGAATCAACTTTCCTTTCCTCTGTTGTCACAATTGGTAAGGTGTCACACTGCTTAAATTTTACTAACTATCCAGTGCTTGTGTCAGGGTGCTCTGGTAGCATAGTAGTTAAAGACGGACTGCTGATCTTAAGGTCAGCAGTTCAAAACTACCAGCCATTCTGTAGGAGAAAGCTGGGACTTTCTGCTCCCATAAAGATTTGTTGTTGTTAGGTGTCATCAAGTTAGTACCGACTCATAGCAACCTTATACACAGCAGAACGAAACACTGCCCAATCCTGGGCCAACCTCACTACTATTGCCACGCTTAAGCCCATCGATGCTGTCACTTGACCAATCCATCTCGTTGGGGGTCTTCCTCTTTCTCTCTGACCCTCCACCTTTTCAAATGTGATATCCTTCTCCAGCAACTGGTCCCTCCTGACAATATGTCTAAAGCATGAGAGACAAAGTTTGGCCATCTTTGCCTCCAAGGATCACTCTGGCTGTACTTCATCCAAAACAGATCTATTGGTTCTTTTGGCAGTCCATGGCACTTTCAATATTCTCCTCCAATACCATAACTCAAAAGCATCAATTCTTTTATGGTCTTCCTTATTCACTGTCCAGCTTTTGCATGCATATGAGGTTATTGAAAATACCATGGCTTAGGTCAGGCACACCTTTGTTCTCAACTGACATCTTTGCTCTTCAGCACTTTAAAAATGCCTTGTGCAGCAGATTTGCCTAATGCAATACATTGTTTGATTTCTTGACTTCTGCTACCATGAGTGTTGATAGTTGATCCAAGAAGAATGAAGTCCTTGACAACTTCAATCCTTTCTTCATTGATGAGAATGTTGTTTATTGGTGTAGTGGTGAGGATTTTTGTTTTCTTTACATTAAGATACAATCCATACCAAAGGCTTGCTCTTTGATCTTCATCAGTAGATGTTTTAAGTCCTCTTCACTTTCAGAAAGCAAGATTTACAACCTCAGAAACCCTACGCAGGGTCACTATTAGTTGGAATTGACTCCATGGCCCGCTACCAGAATGTGTGCAAACAGGCACACGATTTTGCTTTGATAACTGTTGCAATCCCACATCTTGGATTTTCTATGTAGCGTAATTTCTATGTAGCGTGATTTCCTTATTCTTCATCTGAGATTCAGTTTGTGAGGATTACTGATCGTGGACATGTGGATAAAGATTGTAGTGAAGTTATCATCTGTTTTTGCAATGAAGTTGACAAAGATGTCAGTGAGTGGAGGCAAGGTCTTCAATGTCACCAGGAATCATCTCCTCATGTCTCATCCTCACTGACTATCCATGGTTTCACCGTGTGTTAACACTTTTTTCAGCATTCACACTCCCAGCCTGCCTGGCACTGACTCTTCTCTGAGTCACTGCAATACAGGCAGACAGGCCACAAGTAGCATATCTGTCCCATCATGTGCTTGTATGTGTCCTGTCTATCCTGTAATGGACATGTCTTGCTTGTCCCTCAAAATTTACATTATTATGAGTCTATTATTATAAATTCATGTTGCTATGATAAAAACTCATAGAATTATTGAATTTTGAGTCCTACCTGCAGTTACCTTGACAGGGCCAGACCAAATAATTTCCCGGACCTTATATGGCCTGTAGGCCAGATGGTCCCTGCCCTTGCCTTAGGGTGTATGCCTTCCTTCTGCTGCACCAGTCACCTTTTGGCAATAAGAGGGGAGGAAAATGATACCAGAGCTGTTACCCACAAATCTAGAACTTAAAATTAGAAAAATAACCTCTTTTAAATTTGATTAAGAGGTATATGAAGTTATTTATTTTCTTTTCCATTGAATGCTTAGATTCATCATTTCTCATTGTTTTTTAATGAACACATGGGAAAGAGTATTTTGAACATATTTATAGCTAATGGGAATATTTATTTCATGATGACATACATGGTGGATGGGTAGAGGCCACACGGAGATAAAACACATATAAAGGTTAAATAAGAGGATTCTTTCTTTGTGATGGACTGAATGTCTTACGTTCTAGAATGAGAGCTAGGATAAACAGTACCACTCAAGCTATAGTTTCATTCTCAGCTTTGCCTCTCCCACAGTTGATACCTTTGTAATTTCTAAATTGTTTTCTTAATTGTAAGTTTAAAAATGCTGTGTTCATAGCCAGATTATTTGTTTCTTGAAGAAAAGCTCTGAGAACTTCATATCATTCTAGTTTTTCAAAGAAATTATTTCTGCTTCCCAAATGTCTCCCCTTCATTTAGGTAGTGCATAGAATAAGGTTGATGCTCAGAATGTGTTTTCTAAACTGATCCTCACTACTTTTGTATCTCCTGGTGTGGCACTGTGGGTTAATGTGTCAGACTGCAAATCCATTTGAACTGCAAGGTTGGCAGTTCAAGCTCACCAGATGCTCCTTGGAAGCCCTATACAGGGTCACTGTGGGTCAGAACTGACTCATGTGGGTCAACGGCACTTCACAACAATAACAACATAGCATTCAGAGTATCCAGTTCACATAGAAGGAACATAATAATTATTGTGTTATTGATTAATGATAAATATGTCTTAAACCTTTTCATAATAATCTTCTCATAGTATTGCATGAATATTTCTAGCAGGTAGCATAGAACAGAAAATTAAAAGAATACTCTTCTTTTTTCCTTACTATATATTTTAAAGATAACCAGATTCCTGGTATTGAATTGAAATTATAGAATAAAGGAAGGGGGAAAAAAAGGAATGAAAAAAAAAATCTTGTGTTCACTTAAAATAAGAGATTCTGAGTCTCAAGTGTTATATGATATGATCTTTATAAAGACTGTTAGTAGGGTAGACAAAGGACTCAGGAAGACCGTAGAAGAATTGGTACTTTTGAGTTATGGTGTTGGAGGAGAATGTTGAAAGTGCCATGGGCTGCCAAAAGAACCAACAGATTTGTGTTGGAAGAAGTGCAGCCAGAGTGTTCCTTGGAGGTCAGGATGGCTAAGCTTCGTCTCTCATACTTCGGACATGTTGTCAGGAAGGACCATTCACTGGAGAAGGATATCATGTTTGATAAGATGGAAGGTCAGAGAGAAAGAGGAAGACCCCCAGAGAGATGGATTGGCAAAGTGACAGTATCAATGGGCTCAAGTGTGGTAACAATTGTGAGGTTGGCCCAGGACCGGGCAGTGTTTCTTTCTGTTGTCCATAGATCGGGTCGCTATGAGTCGGTACCAACTCGATGCCACCTAACAACAACAGTAGAGTAAAAAGAAGATGGTTTCTAGGACCCTAAAACCTTGGCTGTCATTCAAATATTGACCTTCAGTACTTTGTGAACCTTGGTAAATAATGAACTTTTCTGCGTTTCACTTGTGTTATTAAAAAATAATGATGTAATGACTGTATCAGCCTCACAAAATTTTTCTGAGACTGAAATAAACTGTCTGAGAAAGGCAGGAGGACAGCGGGTGTGACTGCCAGGTTTCCTATTGCTCTGCTGCACTGTGTAACATCATTGACCAAGAAAAGATAGTAACTGAATTGACAAATGATACTCGGACCTACAATATATGCTTTCTGTTGATGGTAAGTGCCTTTCAGTTGGTTCCAACTCATAGTGACCCTGTATAGTGTTTCTTAGGAGTGAATAGTGGGTTTGAACTGCTGACCTTTTGGTTCACAATCCACTGCTTACCTTATGGTGCCACACCAGATTTCTGGCATATGTGCTTACCAAGTGGGAAAATAAAAATTATATATATATATATATAAATATAAATAAATATATATTATGCAGTGTCTGAAAGTGCTTTGGACTATGAATGACTTCATTAGAAATTGTTCTTTATGTTAACGTCTTGGTTTATGGTTTTTGTCTGTTTTTCTGGTAGTCTCCTCCCTGTCACTCTTTTTTATCACTTTAGATCATTGTATGAAACATGAATTGTACATCCATGTCAGATATTGTCTGTTTAAGTCTATACTAACACCAGTGCTGTTGAAGCAAGCTATATTTGGTCAATTTGTTTTTTAAAGTCATACCTTAAAGTATATAGTAGGTAGAATTTTACATATAGTTGGAAGGAGTGTGGTGGTTCTGTAGGATTAAGCATAGGACTGCAAATCACTACGTCATCAGTTTGAGACCACCGGCCACTTTCCAGGAGAAAGATGAGGCTTTCTGCTCCTGCAAAGATTTTTGAAAGTCTCAGGAACCCTACACAGATTCACTATTAAGTTGGAGCTGACTCAAAGGCACTTAACAACAACAAGGATTAATCTAAAAGTGGTGGAGGTGGTTATGTGCCATGGAGTCAGTTCCGACTCATAGTGACCCTGTATAAGATTTTCAAGAGTATAAACCTTTACAGGAGCAGAAAGTTTCATCTTTCTCCCACAGAGTAGCTGGTAGTTTCTAACTGCTGACCTTGAGGTTAGCAGCCCAACTTGTGAGCTTCCTTATAGATACTGGATAGCAGAATGAAAGTTAACAAATGTGTTCATTTAAGCACACATGAAAGCAAGAAGGTTCATTCCAGTGAGTAACCCCAGTGCTTCACTGGGGCTGTTCCAGGAATGTCCGTGATAAGGACATGGACACCCTTATCCACAGATACGGATACCTACTGTGTCTGTTGTTCCATATGCTATTTCATTTTGCATTACTTAGTGACACTGTATAGGGTTTCTAAGGAAGGCTGGTGGGTTTGAACTTCCGAACTTGTAGTGTAAACAGACTTGGAGCTCAAGTGTACTTTCCTGTCAGGAGCAAAATGACACTCTGTTCTGCTTATCTCCTCTCCTAGCTTGTATGTGCCCAATGGCCTGCATCATGAACCCATAATACCCTGTTTGGTGCTTTGTTACAAATTCAATAAATGTTTGCTGAATTGAATTACCACATTAACATGTAAATTGTCAGATTGTAGAGTTTACAGCTTGCAAATCTTATTTTAAAATCCAGGTTTGCACACATTAGCATATTATTTAGAAAATGAATAAACTAAGCCCAAATCAGTGTCTAATTCATACTCTCTCCACAAATTTCATATTTTATTATTGTGAGTGTTATCACTGACCAACAACTTGGATATTTTTGTTGTTGTTAAGTGTCATGGAGTTCCCACTAATAGCAACCCTGGTGAGCTTGAACTGTTGACAACTTGGGTAGGAAACCCATATAGCTGTCTTCATTTGGAGCTTGCCGGTTTTTTATAAAATTTCCCAGAAGTTTATTTATTTACCAATGAATACATTTTTCACACAGAGATCGATTTTCTGTGGAATTTTTAATTTACAGTTACTTATTTGCCCGTTTTCAAAGTTGTGTCTCTGTTGGTGGTGACATATTTAGACTGACAGACACATTCTGGATGCTTCTTCAATAAACAAAATCAAATTTTCTGAATTCTGATGATGAGTGAGCAGTGTAAGAAATTAACTCTTTGCCAAATTGTGGTTTTTATGAACAGTCTTACTTCATCCAAGAAAAAAACATGCTCTTGGCTTATGGCATTGTACCTATATGCACTTTTCTTTTGAGAAGCTCACTTAAATTTATGATAGGAATTGCCCATTTCATAGTTCAGTTTTTTAAAATGAAATTAAACTGTCCTAGATCGTCCTTCCCCTTCTCTCTTGTGTACACGGCACTGTAGTGGAGTCCTAAGGAGCCCTGGTAACGCAGCGGTTACTAACCTCAAGATCAGCAGTTCGAAACTACCATTCATTCCATGGGAGAAAGATGAAGCTTTCTGTGCCGTAAAGATTTACAGCCTCGGAAACCCTATGCAGGGTTGCTATGAATCAGAACCAACTCAGGATAAAAACGAAAGAGCTAGAGAGAGAAGTATCTATATTTTGAAGGCTACAAAGTGCCAAGGTGTTAGGTTGATGACGTTTTTGTCTTGTCACCAAGCTTCATTTGCTGTTTCTATAATCACAACACAGGTTTTATACTCTACAATCATCTTTAATTGTACAGATATGCAACCCCTCATTAAACTAAAAGGAAGATAGTAGCTGTGCATACCAAAAAACTTGTGAACTCCAATAGCCTGTTTTGATTTCTGAATGATTTTGACACTTTTGAATGATGATGGTCCCATTTCACTCAGTTCTCTTGTAGTTTCTTTCTTTCTTTCTTTTTTTTTTTTTAAATTTAACAGCACCCTCTTAATAAGCTTTCTTCATTGCACCGTGAGCAGCAGAGATGCCTTCTGAACATCAGATGCCCCTACATGTCCAGCTAGAGCAAAAGTGGATCAACAAAAGTGCTAGAAAAGAGAGGACAGTTCTATAATATACCCATTTAATCCAAAGAGCCTGAAATGTATAATGTTGTTTTTGTTAGGTACCATCAAGTTGTTTCTGATTTATGATGTCACTTTGTAAAACATAACAAAGCACTGCTCAGTCCTATTTTATCCACACCATCACTATGTTTGAGTCCCCTGATGCAGCCATTGTGTTAAGTCATCTTGTTGAGTGTCTTCCTCTCTCTTGCTGACCTTTTTAGAATTGGGCCCTTCTGGAAACATGTCCAGAGTACCCCAGATAAACTTTTGTCATTCTATCTTTGAGGAAAAAGTCTGATAGTCCTTCCAAGACAGATTTGTTTGTTATTTTGGCCATCTGTTATGTGTTCCATATTCTTCAGTAACACAATAATGAAAAATACCAATTTTTCTTTATTCATTGTCAGCTTTCAGGTGCATATGAGGCAATTGAAAATACCATGGCAGGGGGGTCCAGTGCACCTGAGTCCTCAAAGTGGTATCTTTGTTACTTTAATATGATTGAAGAGGTCCTTTGCAGCAGATGTTCCCAGTGCAGTATTTTGTTTGATTTCTTGACTGCTGCTTCCATGGGCACTGATTGTGGATCCAAATAAAATGAAATGGTTGACACCTTTAATCTTTTCACCGTTTATCATGATGTTGCTATGGGTCCAGGTGTGGGGATTTTAATTTTCTTTATGTTGAAATATAATCCATGCTCAAGGCCATAGTCTTTGATCTTCATGAGTAAGTGTTTCAAGTCTACTCTGCTTTCAGCAAGCAAAGTTGTTTCACCTGCTTACTGCAGGGTGTTAGTGAATCTTCCTTCAATCCTGATGCTGTATTCTTTTTCATATCATCTGGCTTCTCAGATTATTTCCTCTGCTTA
>NW_006408593.1:4505949-4512844 GCF_000296735.1 Chrysochloris asiatica | reverse complement strand
GTCTGCTGAAAGAATACCAACTTGATGTACACATTTTCTGATATTAAACATGCAGTATCCCCTTGTTCTGTAGATACAGTTGCCTCTTGGTCTGCAGACACACAATAAAGGGTCCTAGAATTCCATTCTTTGCAGTACTCTCCATAGTTTGTTATGCTTGACTCCTCATATGTCTTGGAATAGACAGTAAATCACAAGTAAACATGTTTTGCGTATTCACTGTTTTTCGTCAGAATGCATCTGAGATCAACAATGATGTTGTTTATTGCATGTATTCTTCTGAACCCAGCCTGAATTTCTTTTCACTGTTCATATACTACGATTTTTTTTATTATCTTCAGCTAAATTTTACTTCACATGAGCATGATAGTTCTGTAGGATAAGTACTGTAATGCTAAATACAAGGTCAGTGGTTCAAGCTCATCAACCACTCCATATGAGAAATGTGAGGTTTTCTACTCCCATAAAGTTCTACAGCCTCAGAAACGCTCTGCAGAGTTACTATGATTCTATAGTCAGAACTGACTCTGGCGCTTAACAGCACAATAATACATTTTTCTTGCATGAATATTAATGATCTTATTTGATAACTTCTGTATTCTGTTGGATCATTTTTCTTTGAAATAGACACCAATTAGGGACCTCTTTCAGATTTCCTGATGAGATGGATGAGCAATTATCAGCATTGCATGTCTGTGAAAACATCTTAATTGGTATTCCATAAATTCCCAGAGCCTTATTTTTCATAATCATTACTTCCTTCTTTCAGTGCAAGTTGGAAATCTTCCTTTCATACCATCATCTATTGATAATCTCCCAAAATGGTTGAACATTATTAACTAT
The DNA here is from genome assembly GCF_000296735.1 of Chrysochloris asiatica. Lineage (NCBI taxonomy): Eukaryota > Metazoa > Chordata > Mammalia > Afrosoricida > Chrysochloridae > Chrysochloris > Chrysochloris asiatica. The sequence goes on along the minus strand of NW_006408593.1, from coordinate 4,512,001 downwards.
TTTTGGCATAGTAACTCAGAGTATTCCTTCCATCATATTTCGGTGTTTCTTACATTGCTCAGTATTCTGACCAGAGAATATGTCAATATTGTAACTCTGGGCTTGATTTTTTTCTCCAATTCTTTTAGTTTTACAATGTCAAGGGTATTCCTCCCTTTCGTTTTTGTCACTCCAGGTCTTTGCACATTTTATTGCAATGCTTACTTTGTCTTTTAGAGTTTCCATATGAAATCTTCTGTTCTTTCACTTCATCATTTCAGACACTTGATGTAGCTACTTTACTTTCCCATTACTCATCTAGTTGACAGCCCTTAGTGTTCAATTCATCAAACTTATTCTTGAGATAGTCTTGAAATTTAGGTGCAATATACCCAACATTGAACTTTGGCTCTCATTGTTTTGTTTTAATTATCTGAGCTTTAACTTAAACTTGCATTTGAGCAATTGATGGTGGGTTCTGCAACCAGTCCATGACTTGCTCTCACGTTGAATTTCTCCATTGTGTTCTTTTCACAGCTGTAGTCTATTTGATTCCTGTGTATACCATCCTGAGAAGTCCACATGTACATTTGTCATTCATGTTGTAGATAAAAGTTATTTCTAATGTACTGTTTTAGTCTTGCAGAATTCAGTCATGTAACCTCTGAGGTCATTTCTGTCACCAAGGCCATATATTTCCAAATATTATTTTTCTTTGTTTCCAACTTCTGTTTTCCATTCACCAATAATTATCAATGCATCTTGGTTACATGTTTGATCAACTTCAGACTGGGGAAATTGGTAAAAATTTTCAGTGTATTCATTCATTTTTGGTATTGGTGGTTGGTGCATACATTTGATTAAAAGTCAGATTTACTGGTCTTTCTTGTAGATATATGGATATCGTCCCATAAATGGTGGTGTGGTACTTAAGGATAGACCTTGACTTTTTTTTTTTTTTTATGGCAGTGAAATTTCCACCAGTTTTTCGTTTCTGGAATAGTAGACAATATGATTGTCTGGTTCAAAATGGTCAATACTAGTCTGTTTCAGGTAGTTAATAGGAATCTGGGGTTCTGGTGTGGCACAGTGGGTCAATGCACTGGACTGCAAAGTCGGTTTGAACCACAACAGTAGGAGCCCTTGTGTGGAGGTGTGGATTAATGAACTGGACTACAAAGTCAGTTTAAACTTGGTTCCAGCTCACCAGCTGCTCCTTGGAAAGCCTATACACAGTTGCTATGGGTCAAAACCAACTCAATGACACTTACCAACAACACAGATGCCTAGCATGGGGGAGTTCTGGTGTGGCACTGTGGGTTAATGCGCTGTACTATAAGGTTGGTTTGAACCACAAAGTCAGTGGTTCAAGCTCACCAGCTGCTTCTCAGAAACCTTAGACAGGGTCACTATGAGTCAGAACAGACTTGATGGCACTTATCAACAACAATGCCTAGCATAGGAGTACAGTGGCTCTGTGGGATAAACAATGCCAGCTGCTCCATGGGGGAACGGTGAGGCTTTCTGCTCTAAAATGATTTACATCTTCAGAAATCCTATACAGGGTCGCCATGAGTCAGAACAGACTCAGTGGCATGTAACGCCAATGCCTAGTATATAGGTCTTTATGCATTCCATTGCAATTCTGATGACTTCCATTTTTTTTTTTTAGATTCATACTTTGTATGTTTGGTGTTCCAATAAGTATGGAAGTTTGTAGTCATTTCTTCTCATTTTAAGTTGTTCCATTTCAGCAAATGTAGTTCCCAAAAGCTTTCTCCCATCCATGCCACTCCCTATGTGGCACTATTGGATAAACACTGGAGTAATAACCATAAGGCCAGTGGCTCATGTCCATCAGATCTAATCAGAAACTCTATAAAGGGCTGGAACCAACTTGATGGTAATTAAAACCAACTTTGAGAGGGTTTGATTTTGAGTGCCTTTTAAACTGAGGGTCTCATCTTCCGGCACTGCATCTAATAAGTATTGCTGCTGCTGTCCATAGATTTCCCTGGCCAATCTTTGTAGAATTGTTACTGTGCTTCACTCCATTGTTGCAGTTGCTATGTCAGCCTGTATCACTGAAGGCCTTCCTCTTTTTAAGTGGCTGTCTATTTTAGGAAGCATGATGCCCTTCCCTAGGATCGGAAACGCCTGAAAACATGACAGAAATATGTGAGACAAAGTCTCACCATCCTCATTTAGCAGGCACATTCCTACTGCTACTTCTTCAGGACGAATCTGTGTTTTCTTCTGGCAGTTCATGGTACGTTCTGTAGTCTTTGTCAAAACAATAATTCTTAGATACCAGTACTTCTTTTGAATAGTCCAACTTTTGAATGCAGATGATGAGGTCCCAATCTCTAAAGAAGGGCATGATGCTTCCTAAAATCGACAATCATTTAAAAAGAGGAAGGCCCTTGAGATGGACTAACACAGTGACTGCAACAACAGGCTCAAATGTAGCCACAATTGTGGGGATGGCGCATGACTGGGCAGCATTTCCATCTATTGTATATGATTACTGCTAGGAAACAGCATCTAGCTCATGACACCTAACAACAATGGCATGCATATACACTGAAGAGTGTATATTCAAATATGGACTCAGAAAAAGAAAGATTGAATTTTTCTGTATAACTGTCTATGAAAAGGCACTAAAAGAATTCCTCTGCCAGGATCTTTTTATTTCAGTGAGCATATTACGATACATTATATTGTATATAATTCTTAATTAATACTATAATGAAAACAACTGAGTTCATCACTCCTCTTCCCATCCAAAAATGCAAAATTCAAGTGTTTGAATCCAGGCAACTGATAGGATGTTTCAGCATTATGTAGAAATCAATCTTGAGATCCTTTTGGGAAGTCAGTATTTTAATGCTTCCTATCTATTTTCCTTTCTGCATAACCCTCCCTTTGCTCTGACGATGGTTAAGGCTCTCATTTTGTCTCTTGTCTTCTCACATTTGGGATTCGCTTGGAGACTTTACTGAAGGTACCCGCCAGGCAGTCATTTTTAGGCTGGAGAAATGGACAGGGTTACGCTGGAACTATTGCAGTCTTTTGAAATACTGTACACCGTATTAAGGACCTGCACTAATTTATTTTCAGTATCTCACAATATTTCTGTCTGGCCTTTTTGGATGCTTAGAAAAAAACACGTTAGAATATTCATGCTTCCTTAAGAGCACAGTGCATCTTTAGGATAAACCCAGGATTGGAAACCAAAAGATTGGTAGTTCAAGCCTACCAGCTGCTCTGTGAGGGAAGATGAGGCTTTCTGTTCCTGGAAAGATATACAGCCTCATAAAATGTACACTAGGTTGCTAAGAGTTGGAAGGAACTCAACAGCATATAATAACAACAAAGAGGATTGAGAAGCTCAAGGCAGACTACAGGGCCTCTTGTTATATCATTAGACCTACATGCTGAGCATTAGATGAGAGTTACAGTTCAATTTGGGAATTCTCTTACGTTTTAAATATACTTTATTGTATGACCAGGATCAGGCAGTGTTTCATTCTGCTGTGCATAAGGTTGCTATGACTCTATGGTACCTAACAACAACAACAATTGTATAGCACATCTTCACAGAGAAACATGTTTAGCAGTAAGATTAGAGAAGTTTATGTTTCATTGTCAGTAGTGCATTTACACTTTCTTAGATTCTGCTTGTACAAATATCATGAAACATACATGTAAAAAGGAAATATTAAGAAAGTTGTGAAATTTGTACTCTATTTCAATGTTTCTGAGATAATGTTTTGCTCAAAGAAACCATTTTTCACAGAAGAGAGAAATTTATCAAAGTACTACCTTAGACAAAGCAACAGTCCTACAAGGTTTCACTGAGCAATTCAACAAAACCTTTAAATACCGTGTCATCCCAAGGCTACATCATTTTTTTGCAGAGTGTGAAAAAAAAAAATAACAAAAAAGTCCTAAGTCTTTTTATGACATGGAGCATTGATACTATAGTCTGATAAAAATAGAAAATGAAAACAGTGAATTAGCTGACTTATAAATGCCAATGTCAAAGTCTTAAATAAGAGAGCACGAGCAGAATTTAGTACCATATTGAGACAATTATATTATATAAAATGATCCAGTGAGATTTACTCCAGGAATTCAACTTGTATTAGAACTTTTTATATAACTCATATTAATAGATCTAAGAAAAAGAAAACACATGACTATTTCCATTAATATTGGGAAAATGTCAGCATTTAACACTATTCTCCACAAAGACATTTAATAATGGATAGATGCTCTTAACCCAGTAAAATATGAATATCTCATGCCTGATTCCAACCACATCCTTAATAGGAAAATCCTAGCAACATTCCCTCTAAATTCATGAACAAGACTGAAACGCATACTATTTCTAATACTATTTAATATTATACAGGAGTTATTGACCTTTGGAATTGAATAGAATGGTGTAATATTCATCATCAAAATGAACATTTCCTGATCTAACTTGAAGTACAATGCTGTCTGTAATAGAATACTATCCATATGCCTTTGAGCAAGAGTCCTGTTGTGGCAATGTAGGATAAAGCAATGGACAATAACATTGGTTTGAACCACAAAGACAGTGGTTCAAATTCACCACCTGTTCCTCATAAAACCTATACAGGGTCACTATAAGTCGGAACTCACTTGGTGGCACATAATGACAACAGCAATACAGGGGAGATCAGTTAATACCATAATTATTTAATTTTATGCACCAAACACTAAAGCCTATGATGATGAAATTGAAGAATTCTTCCAGCTCTTTCTGTCTTAAATTGATCAAATATGTAATCAAGATCTTTTGATAATTATTAGAGATTTGGAATGCAAAGGTTGGAAACAAAGAAGGATCAGAAGCTGGAAGATAGGGCCTTGGTGATAGAAATGATGCTGGAGATCTCATGATAGAATTTTGAAAAACCAATGACTAATTTGCAGCAAATTCCTCTTTTAAACAGCATAAAAAGGATTATGCACATGAACTTCACCAGATAGAATACAAGAAAACAAATTGACTACATTTTTGGAAAGAGATTGTGGAAAAGCTCCATATCATCAGCCAAAACAAGGCCAGGGGCAGATTTTGGAGCTGTCAATAGCTCATATTCAAGTTCAGGCTGAAGCTGAAAAAGAATCCAACAAGTCCACCAGAGCTAAAATATGACCTGATACATGCCCTGCCTGAATTTAGAATCATCTCAGAAACATATTGATGCATTAGACACTAATGACAGAACACCAGAAGTGTTGTGAAATGACATCAAGAGTGTTATTCAGGAAGAAAGGAAAAAGGTCATTAAGATGACAAGAAAGAAGGAAAAGACTAAAATTGATGTCTGGAGACACTCTGAAACTTGCTCTCCAGAATTAAGATGCTAAGGCAAAAGGTTGGTAAAAGAGTTGGATAACAAATGTCAAAGGGAAGCTCAAGGAGACAAAGTCAAATATTATAACAAAATATACAAAGACTGGGAGTTAGAAAGAAAAAGGGAAGAATATGCTCAACTTTTCTTAAGCTGAGGGACCTGAAGAAAAAATTCAAGCCCCTACTTGAAATATTGAAGGATTTTATGGGCAAAATATTGAATGATTCAGAAAGCATCGAAAGAAGATAAAAGGAATACACAGAATTACTATATCAAAATGAAATGGTTGATGTTCAGCTATTTCAAGGTTGAATATGATAGCATATGATCAAAATCCAATGATACTGAAGGAAACAGTCAAAGGTAAGTTGAAGGCCTTGGAAAAGAATAAGCCTCCAGGAGTTGATGGAATACAAATTGAAATCTTGCAACACACTGATTTGGCACTTTGTTGTTGTTGTTGTTATGTGCTGTGGAGTTGGTTCTGACTCATAACAACCCTGTACAGACTGTAAATCTTTACAGGAACAGAAAGCCTCATCTTTTGTCCATGAAACAGCTGGTAGTTTTGAACTGCTGACCCTGAGGTTCGTGGCCTGATTCATAATCACTATGCTACCAGAACTCCTTGAGGTACTCATATATGCAAAAAAATTTGGAATCCATCTCCCTGGCCAAGT
>NW_006408593.1:4497327-4505024 GCF_000296735.1 Chrysochloris asiatica | reverse complement strand
TAATCTCATATGCATGTGAAAATTGGACAGTGAATAAACAATACCATAGAAGAATTGATGCATTTGAGTTATAGTGTTGGAGGAGAAATAGTAAGAGTAACATGACTGCCAAAAGAACAAACAAATCTGTGTTGGAAGAGGTGCAACCAGGATACTCCTTAGAAACAATGATTGTAAGACTTCATCTCTGATACGTCGGGCATGTTATCAGAAGGGACTAGGCCCCGATAAAGGACATGGTACTTGGTGCAGTGGTATGTCAGTGAACATGAGGAAGACACCTCAGTGAGATGGAGAGGAACAGTGGCAGCAACAATGTGCTTAAGTGTAATGACAGTTGTGAGGTTCGCACAGGACTGGGCTGTATTTCATTCTGTTTTGTACATGTGGCTATAAGATCATACTGATTTAATGGGAGTCTTGGTGTGGCACTGTGGGCTAATGTATCAGATTGCAAAGTCATTTGAACTGCAAGGTTGGTGGTTCAAGCTCATCATCTGCTCCTTGGAAACCCTACACAGGATCACTATGGGTCAGCATTGACTCGACAGCACTTAACAACAGCAACAACAATAAAGAGCTCTGGTAGCGTAGTGGTTACGAGTCAGGTTGCCAACCTCAAAGTCAGCAGTTCGAAACTACCAGCAGTTCCATGGGAGAAAGTTGAGGTGTTCTGCTCTCATAAAGATTTTTAGCCTTGGAAACCCTGTTCAGGGTCACTATGAGTCGGAACCGACTCCACGGTACTTTACAACAACAATAACAATGCTGAGCAGGTAATCTGAGAAGCTGCATTATATGAAAAAGAATGTGACATCAAGATTGGAGGAAAACTTACTAACCACCTCTTATATGCAGATGATAGAACCTTACTTGCTAAAAGGATGGAGAACTTAAAATACTTACCAATGAGGAGCGATAACCGCAACCTTCATTATGGGTTGCACCTCAGTGTAAAGAAAACAGTGATCCAGTGATCTTCACAACTGGACCAATAAATAGCATCATGATAAATGAAGAAAAGATTGAAGTTGTCAAAGACTTCATTTTGTTTAAATTCACTATCAATACTCATGGAAGCAGCAGTCAAGAAATGAGTTGATAATTGCATTAATCAAATCTGTTGGACAAAACCTCTTTAAAGTGTACAAGTGCAAAGATATCGGTTTGAAGACTAAGGTGCTACTGATCCAAGCCTTGGTACTTTCAATAGCCTCATGTACACTAAGGGATCTCTGGTAGTGTAGTGATTACGAATCAGGCTGCTAACCTCAAGATTGGCAGTTCAAAACTACCAGCTGTTCCACTAGAGAAAGATGAGACTTTCTGTTCCTGTAAAGATTTACAGCCTCAGAAACCCTATGTAGAGTCACTATGAGTCGGAACCGACTCCATGGTACCTAAGAACAACCACAACAACACGTACATTTAAATGTTGGATAATGTATAAGGAAGATCACAGAAGTACTGATTTATGCTGTTGGAGAAATTCTTCTTAAAATTTCCATGGACTCCCAGAAGAACAAACAAATCTACAGCCAGAATGCTTCTTAGAAGTCAGAATGGCAAGACATTGTCTCTTGTATTTCTGGCACTTGATAAAGAGCTACTAGCTCTGGAGAAGGCTATCATGCTTGATAAAGTGGTGGGTGAGCAAAAAAATGAAGACCCCCAACGATATGAATTGGAACAGCTGCAAGCACAGTGGGCTCAAGCATGACGCCAATTGTGAGGATGGTGCAGGAGAGGGAAGTGTTTCGTTCTTTCATGCAGAGGGTGGCTATCAGTTGAAGCCAACTCAATGGTATCTAATAAGAGCATTAATTGAGTCAGTTCGAGCTAGTATCAATCCGTTAATAGGGTTTCTGAGGAGTGGCTAGTTGGTTTCAATTGCTGACCTTGTAGTAATCAGTCCAGTGCTTATGATAAAACACCACAACAATACTCCAAAATTGAAGACAGCAAACTATAAAATTACTTTATAAAAATCATTAGCCTTGTGTACTGACTAGTTATTGCAGCATCAGAAACTATCCAAGAAAAGCAGACGTTAGACTTGAACAAATATATGGATACTCATTGTTTTTAGATATTTTTTTTACCTCTTAAAGATGTTGGTTCTCAGATTAATGTAAAAATGAATAAATCTCAATAAAAATACCAACAATTATTTTATTATTAGCTTAAATATTGTTTCTAAAGCACACATTGGAAATAAATATACACACACAGCTTAGAAAACTTGAATAAGATGAATATGAAAGTAGAATATGTAAGTAGAAGACCAATGGAACACAATAGAAGAAATCCAGAAATAGTCCAAGTGCATATGTTTTTTGTATATGATGATAATGACATCTTTAAACACTGAGAAGGAAATTATACATACAGAAATAAATGTGAATTTGTACCTCTCCTACTGTGTAAAGGTATGCAACATATACATCTGAAATGTAAAATAAAAAATCATTATGTAAATACTGAGACAAATATATGTGAATGCCTTTATAATTTGTGCATAGAGGAAGACTTTCTAATTGACTCAAAATTCAAATAAAAAGATTAACGCATGTATGCATAATCAAAGCATATATTGTATGGCAAAAAAATTACCATGTCAAAGTCAACGTACAACTAAAAAATAAGGAAAAGCAGTTATTGCTGGTGGTGTTAGGTGCCATCGAAGAAAAAGCAGTAGAAATTATAAAACAGATGAAGAGCTTATGTCACGAATAGCTCATTTAAAATAATAATAAAAGCAAAACTCATTCAAATGAGTAAAATACATAGCAGATTTTTCATACACACCAAAATATATTAATACACTCAATCATATTAAAAGCAGTCAACTTTATTCACAAGATAAACATAAATTTCAAATCTACTGAGACCGATATCTCATATTTTTGATTGGCAAACTCTTGAAAGCTTGGAAATGCAGCCAGCTGTTTTTTATATTGGTATATAACATGTTTACATTCACAGAAGGAGCGTTCTGGAAGTTTAAGAATGACACAATAGATAGAAAGATGAAAAGAATCTGGTTTCTTGGTGATATTGTTGAGTTGTTGAAATAACCAGCTCTGGAATTATCCGAACTTGGTAATAACTCTCATTTGAAGTTGGGTTTTTTGTTACTTAAGCGAAAAATGTCATAAAGGATAGAATCCCTAAGGCATGATGTGGTGACATTTGTTGCAGTAACTCCAGACATTTGCAAACCAAGAGAACTGAAATAAGACAACGTATCTAATGCAGTTTGCTTGAGATCAGAAACATTTTGAAACCCTTAAGAAAAGTAGTTACCCCAACCTTTGTCACTAATTAAGAGGGAAATCAACTGGAAACCAAAGTTAAATGCTATTGAATGGGCTCTGATTCATAGTGAATCTATGTTTCAAAGGCTGTAATCTTTCTAGGAGTCCTCCGGTGGCACTGCAGGATAAGCACCCATCCACAAGATTGGTTGGAACTACAAACTTGATGGCTTAATCTCACCAGTCACTCCTGGAAAACCCCATACTGGATCACTATGACGTTACAACAACAACAGCAAATCTTTATAGGAGCTATAAACCGCATCTTTCTCCCTTTATGGTTTGAACAATTAACCTGTATTTATTGTACAGCTCAACCAGGGCTCCTTAATGACAGAAAAGTATGACTAAAAATAGATATTTTGTTGTTTTGTGTTGACTCATGGGAACCCTGTATGAGGTTTCCAAGGAGTTACTGGTGGTTTGAATCATTAACCATACAGCAAATAGTCCAGTGTTTATCCTACATGTAATATCACACCATAATCCAAAAGATAATAGTGAAGGTGAATTCAGAGACTGGTTGTATATCTTTAATTTATTACCTCTGTTCTTTGAATACCAAGCATTCTTCCTTAACATGAAAATGCACTGAAAATATTCTTCGGAAAATAATTTGTATACAGGAAACATTGATTAAGTAAAATTCCAAATGCATTTAGAGATCTGGACTACAATGACTCCCTAAATTTCCCCAGATGTTTTTGTTGTTGTTGTAAGGTGCCTTCGGGTTGGTACCTACTCATAGCAATCTTATGCACAACAGAACACAACACTGTCCAGACCTGTGCCAAGCTCATATACATTGATACACTTGAGCCCATTTTTGATGCCACTTTGACTGTCTTTTTTTTTTTTTTTTTTTGGAGGGGGGGGGTCTTCCTCTTTATTGCTGTACCCTCCAGTTTACCAAACATGATATCCTTCTCAAGGGACTGGTCCCTACTGACAGAATGTGTGAAGTATGAGAGATGAAGTCTGACCATCCTGGCTTCTAAGGAGCATTCTGGCTGTACTTCTTCCTACACAGACCACAATGGTGGTCCATTGTAATTTTAAGACTTTCCTCCAAAACCAAAACTGAAATGCATCAATTCTTCTATGATCTTTATTAATTGTCCAAATTTCACATGCATATGAGGTTATTATGAACACTAAGTCTTGGGGCAGGCACACCTTAGTCCTCAAAGTGACATTTTTGCTCTTCAACACTTTAAAGAGATCTTGTGCAGCAGATTTGCCTAATGTAGCATGGCATTTGATATCCTGACTGCTGCTTCAATAAGAGTTGATGGCTGTACCAAACAAAATGAAGTCTTCGACAGCTTTGATTTTTTTCTTCATTTATATGGCTGTTACTTATTGGTCTAGTGGTGAATATTTTTGTTTTCTTTGCATTGAGGTGCAACCCATAATGAAGTCTTTGACAATTTCAATTTTTTTCTCCATTTACATCATGCTGCTGTTTATCGGTCCAGTTGTGAAGAATTTTGTTTTCTTTACATTGATATGCATCCCATACCAAAGACTATGGTCTTTGATCTTCATCAGTAAGTATTTGAAGTCCTCTTCACTTTCAGCAAACAGGATTGTATCATCTGCATATCGCAGGGTGTTAATGAGTCTTCCTCCAATCCTGATGCCACATTCTTCTTCATATAATCCAGCTTCTCTAATTATTTGTTCAGCATACAGATTAAATAAAAATCATGAAAGAATGCAGCCCTGGTGCTCACCTTTCCTAATTTTAAACCATTCAGTGTTCCCTTTTTCTGTTAAAACAACTGTCACTTGGTCTATGTACTAGTTCCTCATTAACAAAATTAAGTTTTCTGGAATACTCAGTCTCAGAAATATTGTCAATAGCTGTCCGTGGTCCACACAATTAAAATCCTTTGTGTAGTCAGTGAAGCACAGATAAGCATCTTTAGTATGCTCTGCTTTCAGTTGAGATCAACCTGACGTCAGCATTGATAATTCCTTTTTCCATATCTTTCTCTGACTCTAGCTTGAACCTCTGGTAGTTCCCTGACAATATAACATTACAAGAATGCTTAAATTTTAACAAAATTTTAATTGCATTTGATATTAATGATACTGTCCAATAATTTCTATATTCTGTTGGGTCATATCTCTTTGGGATGGGTACAAATATGAATCTCTTTCATTCAGTTGTCCAGGTAGCTGTCTTTCATATCCTTGACATACATGAGTGAGTGTCTCCAGTGTCACATATCAGTTTGTTGAAATATTTCAATTCATATTTCATCAATTCCCAGTGCCTTGCTCTTTGCCAGTTCCTTCAGTACACCTTGGACTTCTGCCTTCAGTACCATTGGCTCTTGATCATGTGCTACCTCTTGAAATGGTTGAACACTGACCATTTCTTTTTGGTACAGTGACTCTGTATATTCCTTCTATCTTCTTTTGCTACTTCCTGCATCATTCAATATTTTGCCCATAGAATCCTTAAATATTTCAAGTTAAGGCTTGAATTTTTTTATTCAGTTCCCTCAGCTTGAGAAATGTTGATTTGTTCTTCTCTTAGTTTTCTAATTCCATGTCTTTGCCATTTCATTATAAAGTTTCACTGTTTCTTTTCAAGCTTCCTTTTGAAACTTTCCGTTCAGATCACTTACTTCCTCATTTCTTGCATTTTTCAAACATCTTTATGTTGGACAACAAGTTTCAGAGTCTATCCTGAAATCCATTTTGGTGATTTTCTTCTTTCTTGTCGTCTTAGTAACCTTTTGCTTTCTTCCTATAGGATGTTCTTGATGTTTTCCCACAACTCCTCTGGTCTTCAGTCATTAGTGTTTAATTCATCAAACTTATTCTTGAGATGATCTCTGAATTCAGATGGGATATGTTCAAAGTCAAATTTGGCTCTATCATACTTTAATTTTTTTTTTTTTCTCTTCTGCTTCAGCCTGAACTTGCTTATGAGCAATTGATGGTCTGTTCCTCAGTCTACCCCTGGCCTCATTTTAACTGATGATATGGAACTTTTCCACCATCCTTTCCCACAGATGTAGTTCATTTCATTTTGGTGTATTCCATCTGATGAGGTCCATGTGTAGAGTTGTCTTTTAAGTTGTTTTAAAAAGGTATTTGCCATGAACAAGTTAAAGGTCTTGCGAATTCTGTAATGCAATTCCCAGCATCATTTCTATCACCAAGGCTATATTTTCCAATGAATGATCCTTCCTTTGTTTCCAACCTTTGCATTCTAATGATTTTATTACGTTTGTGTGTGTGTCCATAATCATAATTTTTCTTACCTTGAAGCTACCCCAGTTTTCTTTTTCTTTATTACCCACTTAAAAATATTAATACTCAATTAAGAATAATAGATCAATGATCAAATTATGCTTGGAATAATGTTTCTGTGCCACATCTAAAGAACCCTGGTTGTGCAGTAGTTAAACACTTAGCTGCTAACCCAGTTGTCAATAGTTCAAACCCACCTGCCACTCGGTGAGGGAGCGATGTGGCAGTCTTCTTCATAAAGATGGTTGTTGTTGTTGTTGTTTTATGTAGGTTCCAATTCATAGCACCCCTATATCAGGTTTCCAGTGAGCAGCTGGCAAGTTTGAAACACCGACCTTGCACTTAGAAGTCCAGTACTTATCCTACAGCACAACATAGGACCTCATAAAGATTATAGCTTTGCTTAGCGACCGTTCCACTTAGTTTCTTAGGATCACTATGAGTTGAAATTTACTTGATAGGAGTAGGTTATGTTTTTTTGCAGTTTTATTGTTTCCACTCTGTGAGCTTTGGTAGCATGTCTTATACAAAACCATAACAATGCCTAAAAAATTCGTAAGGTGCCCTCATGTCAAGTTGTTTCTAACTCACATTGACCCTGTAGGCTTTTAAAAGATGTAACTTTTTATGGGAGCATGAAGTCTCATCTTTCTCCCAAGAAGTAGAAGTGGATTCAAACTGCTGACCTTGGAGTCAACATGTAACCTATTACACTACTAGGGATCCATAGACATAGATAGGCTGATGGCTTAATAGCTAAGTTGTGTGCTGAGTCGGTTTCAATTCATAGGGATCATGTACAGAGTTTCTGAGGCTGTAAAACTGCAGGATGAGAAAGTCTCATCTTTCTCTTGCAGAGCAGTTGGTGGTCTTGAACTATAGAACTTGTGGTTCACAGTACAATGTTTATCCTAGAGAACCACCATGCCCCCTCCTTCCGCATAGATACATACATAATATACATCGACAGAGGGATGAATGTTTGAGTGTGTGTCATTGTGGGTGTATACTATATGTGTACACATAGAAACAAAAGCAATAAGCCATTGTCATTGACAGAGATTTGACTCATAGCAACAGGCCAGAACTATACCATAGCTATAATCTTTA
>NW_006408593.1:4490252-4496887 GCF_000296735.1 Chrysochloris asiatica | reverse complement strand
CTGAAAACATTTTAGCAGCATTCTATAGGCAAATATGTAACCTCACTAGGCATACAATGTGGAATGTTCAGGGTATAAACAAAAAGAAGAAAATAAATATTCCATGAAGTTCCCAGACAGTCACTCTTTGAACTCTCAAGGCATTTAAAAAATACATTTTTTAAACTAAGGGTATTTTTAAATGTGGATATTTTCTGAATGTTTGTGTTTCTATTACTTCTTATATTCTCAAGTTATCTAAAATTCATGAAAGACCTTAAAAACTTAATGTATGATCTAGTGACTTTAAAGTGTGCTCATACTAATTAGAACTAACATTTATCAGTGAGAAGATGTGATTTTCCCCTCTCATAAAGAGTCTAAAGAAATCTTGAAATGAAATCCTCTCAAGGTAACACTGTGTGTGTCGCCTTTCTGCTAGGAATGATTATTTATAGTTGGTTCTATTAATTCCTAGAGTGTGCAGGGCAAAGAACCCCTTTATTCTGTTATCCTATAGAGCTAAGGGTATGGTCTGTGCTGAGCTAGAGCAAACTTTAAAGCTGATCAAACTTCTAAGCAAAATCCTATAGGATGATTAGTGATGGTCCCAATCCTGTGAAGTGAATAGAGGTGAAGGAATCACAAAAACGTTCCAAGGTTGGAGTTGGATGAAAGAGTCCAAAGGCGTAACTGTGCATCTAAGCCTTATCTAAGTCCTCTTGGTGGCTGGAATTGGATATGAAATCTTGTTAGAACATACTTTCTCAAGAAATTTTATGTCCTTTTCATTAAAGTCAAGTCAGTTAGGTCAAGAAAACAGTTTGCTGGTTTAAAAGTACTAAGGGAAATTTTACTCAAATTCAAAACATAGACCCAGGATTTACGAGTGGGTTTCAGAGATCAGGATCAGTTTAAAGTCTTGAAGACTATATGAACCTAATTTGCAGATTGCAGATTAGTAATTTGTAAATGGTACAGGTAGTTATGTGTAGTTTTAATAGAGAGGCCTACGGGGAGAGTAGCCAATAGCCGGGTAAATTTCACTTTCAGAGTAGAGAAAAATGAATAAAAGAGATAGAAAGATATATTTCTTAATGATTTGGATTTGGAATAAAAATATAAACCTAAGATGTATTTTTGTGTATCTTTATTTTTAAATATCTCTAACATTGACAATCACAAAAACTGCCTTACCTTTAATTTAGATACCCTGGGGACTGTTTTATTCCACTGCTGTCAAGGAGGGCATTTCTATATCTGCAAACAAGACAGAATGCTTATATATATATATATATATATTCCTTTTTTTCTCATGAGTTCTCTGTGATGATCAACTAAATGTGACTATTTTCTGTTGAATTTTGCCTTCTAAGTTAATTAAATAAAAATGTGGTGAAGGTGATCAGTTTGATCCATTTATTAAAATAGATGCAAATACCATTCTTTAACAAACAATTTAAAACTGTTCATGATATTCTTCACAAATTTATGGCCGCATATTAAATATGCAAAGTGTGCATAAAAAAACAGTACAAAGGGGGGTTGCTTGGTTTGCAAAAATCTATTATATACTGATTATTTATATAAACATATAATCTTTCATAATTCAAATTTGGCCAGATATGACTAACATATTTTTGTCCTAGATTTACTGAATTAAATTTTGTTTATTTTAAAACATACTTTGCAATTCTTACTCCTAAGTTGTCAATTCAGTCTTTTTTTGTCTTTTTTTCCTTAGTAATTATCTGCTCAAAACCCTACTATGGGCTACAAGGGGATATAAAGATGGCCACTATGCAAATCCAGGTCTAAGAGCATTGGAAATCATTTGTTTAGTAAATTAGCTAATGTTTAAGATTCTCCTTTGCTAAAGGGACTGTGATTTGGACTAAAGAGACAATGACAACTCAGAAAGATGAGCTATTCATACTCAAGGAACTTCTAAACGAGGACTGGGATAGGAGGGTATCAATTGTGCAAGTCAGATTATAATACATTCTGGAGGTAAAAGGAGAAAGAAGCTCAAGATGCTATCGTCTCAGTAGACACATACAGAATATTTGGAAGAAGTGCTGACCTTGGAAGAAGGGCTAGACTGTGGATGGGCGGAAAGAAAAACAGCTTTTCAGGAAACAGCTAGTGGCAGCAGTGGTAAAAGATGTAAGTTCACATGTAAGAAGTTTGTGCTTGGAAGATAATGAAGATTCTGGAATGTAGAAATAACTGGATTAGAGTCAGTCATTAGAAAGTTTATAATAAAATCTAATAATCAGACTGCTTCCTAATATTTTATAAATTGATTTCTTCTTTACTGTATCTAGAAAAAGTAAATAATGCATGGCTATTAATGTACTTTAAAATTCTCACGTTGCACTTGATTTATGCAGAAGTTGATAATTCAGTGATAACAAGACTTTTGAGAGGACCTCCATGAGAAGATCTCCCAGAAACTGGGAGAATGAAAGTGTTTCCTTAGTCAGATTTTCATCAAGAAATTTGTGATAATGGAGATCCTCATTTGAGGAAATATTTACATTTTGAAAAGATCTGGAGGTCCATTGGTTCAGTGTTCAGCTGTTGATTGAATGGTTGGTGCTTTGAACCTACATACTGCTCCACAGGAGACACATGGCAGTTTGTGTCCATAAAGATGGCAGCTTTGGAAACCCTATGGTGATAGTTCTACTCTGGCTTACTATGAGTTGGAATCAACTGGACAGCTGTAATTACAGGCTATGTTTTGATTATATTCATTCATTAATTACAAAAGAAATCTGAAAATCTTCATTGAAATGTTTTGAATCATTGGAACTAAAAGTCTGTATGTTGACCTTGATAGAAAATTTTGCATCTTGACTAGTAGAAAAATATCTGACCATTGTAGCATGAGAAAAGTTAGGTACAGAAAAGAATGATTTGGCAAGCTTCTAAGAATTGAAATAATAAATTGAATCAACTGTAATTGGTAATTATGTATATTAATAGATCAGAAAAAAGTGTGAAATTTTGATCTTGGAATTAACTCAAATCCATATGCAACCATCTTGGCAAGACACTGTGTGTATGTTTTAGTGTTTGGATCAAGATGTACAGTACTTCTGGTTTTCAAACTTAGTTATAAAAGCAAATAGTCTATGTTGTATATGCTTTTGGGGTGTGTGTGTGCGCACATGCTATAATATGTGACTAAAATGCAGGTGTTTTATTGTGGGAGTCATCTTTTCAGGTTAGCCACAATACCTTCAGGAGCCCTGTTAAGTAGTGTAATGGGCGATGCATTGAGTTGCTAACTGCAGGTCAGCAGTTCAAATCCACCAGGGGCTCCATGGGAGAAAGGTAGGACTTTCTTCTCATAAAGATTGCCAGCATCAGACACCCTACACAGTCAGAACTAACTTGATGGCACACTGCTACCACCACCACGATCCAAAACCTTCAAATCTGAAATCCAACAAATATCAAATCCTTCCTTTGTCAAATCTCTTTGGATATAACTGGACATATTTTCTGTGGTGCTGGTGTATCCACACTAGACTTTGAACCACAAGGTTGACAGTTCAAACCCACCAGCTGCTCCTCAGAAACACTATAAGGGGTTGCTATGAGTCAGAACAAATTCACTTATACTTAATAACAAGGCTATTATTTACTCTTATTAGGACCCCTGGTAGCATAGTAGTTAATGTGTTGGACTGTTAGCCAAAGGTCAACAGTTCAAACACACCAGCTGCTTCATGGAAGAAAGATGAGTCTTTCTGCTGCCGTAAAGATTTGTAGCCTCAGAAACCCTATCCAGGGTTACTATGAATTAGAACTGACTTGATGGCATTCAGCAACAGAAGTGATGCTGAGAATAATTACTCTGGTTAAGCTCTGAGAAATGTATCTGTATATAATAAAAATAACACTTCAAGAATTCTATGCAAATATTGCCTAAACTTTCCTCCCACTTTGTTCTGTGTTTCTGTTGCAGCTTGCGTTATTAAGAGAAAAAGCTGGCTATAGATTTGGATAGTCTTTGGTTCAAATCTTGGTCTTGCTCCTTTCCTTAGCTTTTTGATCTTGGACATATTTCTCTGAGTTGTTATGAATGTTGACGTTATAATTGGGAAAACTGAGGCTAAAATACCAAATTTTCACAGGAATTTCAGAGATTGCTATTGTTGTTGTTAAGTGCTGTTAAGTCAGTTCTGACCCACAGCAACCCTGTATAGGGTTTCTAAGGAGCAGTTGGTGAGCTTGAAGTACCGACCTTGCAGTTCAAACTAACTTTACAGTCTAGCGCATTAACACACAGAGCCACACCAGGACTCCCAGCTCTTCTTTCTTTTTGGTAGTGAAATCATTACCATCAGAGATTAGGCATGTTATAATCAGAAATAGGCCTAGTACCCAATAGCTGCCCCTGAAGAGTTCTGTAGATGCTGGGGACCACTCCACTCTAGTACAGTGGATTGCTTCATCTGGGGCTTCTATCCGTAGTTCTTGTAACACCTACCAAACAACTCTTTCCTGATGAGTCTGAGTAAGAATAGGTGGGAGAAGATACTGATAGGATGATAGGATTCCGTTGTGATGGCTCATAGAGATTGCTGAGGTAATAACAATTTGAAACTCTTAATATGACTTACAATGAGCCATCTCAGAAGCAGGAGGAGGTTATCTCAATTCCATCAAGAAAGGCAAGATGGGAGAAGGGCATGTCCTTTGGACCCAAGATCCCTGCACAGTGAACCTCTACCACCAAAGGACAGAAAGCTGTAACACTGGAGGAATAGCAAGAGTGCAGAGGAGTAGCAGTAGCTGAATCAAGAACCAGAGTCCACATAGAACAGTGGGCTTCCCAGAACATGGAACAAGCAAAGTTGAGTGCCTTTGGGCAAGGAGATAGCTTACAGAATGGGGTGCCTCCAAACATTTCTTAAGGAGCTAAGTTTGTTAACAGTACAACTGCTCCATAGGGCCTTCTTGGCTATAATCTTTACAGAGAGGCAGCACGGTGGCTCCATATGATAAACACTGGACTGTGAATTACAGTGTCCTCAGTTTGAGCCCACCAGTTGCTCCAAGGGAGAATGATGAATCTTTTGACTCCCACGGAGATTTAAAGCCTTGGAAACCCAATACAAGGTTGCTATGAGTCAGAATCAACTTGAAGGCACTTAATAACAACAACAATCTCCACAAAGTCACAGAGCATATGATTTGAAACCATGTATTTTGTTTTGCATTTATTTTTCTGGAATCTTAGAGTATTCTGAATAGTTTTTTCTTTATAATTTTATTTACATAAGGAATACCTGTTAATGACACTAATAAATGTTGTTGTTGTTGTTGTTAAGTGCTGTTCAAGTCATTTCTGACTCATAGTGACCCTTTATAGGGTTTCCAAGGTGTGACTGGTGAGCTTGTACCACCAATCTTGCTGTTCAAACCGACTTTGCCATCTAACACATTAACCCACAGTGCCACATACCAGTAAGCAAAAGAAATGAAACATAGTCTTGTAAGCTCACCCCAAATAGAAACAACTGTTAATATTTTTGTGCATATACTTGAAAATATATAGCCAGATCTTTCTACTGCAGTGCTGTGAGATTGGTATGGACCACCAACTGTTAGATTAATAGTTGACTACAAATTGTTTGACCAGTAGCTCCTTGGAAACTCAATACAGGGTCACTATGAGTCAGAACCAACTCAAAGGCACTTAACAACAACAACAGAAACCATTTAGCAGTCCTGGTGTGGCACCATACAATGAAGCAGTAGAGCCCAAAGTCAGTTTGAACCACAAGGTTGGTGGTTGAGACTTGCCAGCTACTCCTTGGAAACCTTACACAGGATCGCTCTGAGTCAGAACCAACTTGAAAGCACGTAATAACAGCAACACAAATCATTGAGCCCCCCAGGGACCTTTTAAATTCTCTATCAGACATGAGCTGAGAAAATGAAAGTCACGTCATGTGTACTGTGCTCTATTATACATTTTAAAAATTCTATTCTGATTATAAACGAAATTCTGTATAAACACAATATTCATTTCTTCCTTTCATCCATTTAACTACTTTGAGGAGCCCTGGTGGTTTAGTGGGTTACATGTTGGGCTGTTTAATTGCACAAGAAGTTAGAATCCACGAGCTGTTCCTTGGGAGAACCATGAGGCTTTCTGCTACCATAGAGATTTACAGCCACAGAAACCCTGTTGTTGTTGTTGTTGTTGTTGTTAGGTGCTATTGAGTCGGTGCCAACTCATAGCAACCTTATGCACAGCAGAACGAAACACTGCCCGATCCTGGGCCAACCTCACTACTATTGCCACGCTTGAGTCCATCGATGGTGCCAATCCATCTCGTTGGGGGTCTTCCTCTTTTTCTCTGATCCTCCACCTTAACAAATATGATATCCTTCTCCGGCAACTGCTCCCTCCTGATAATATGTCTGAAGTATGAGAGAAGAAGTTTGGCCATCTTGGCCTCTAAGGAGTACTCTGACTGCACTTCTTCAAAAATGGATCAATTGGTTTTTTTGGCAGCCCACGGCATTTTCAATATTCTCCTCCAACACCATCACTCAGAAGCATCAATTCTTCCACGGTCTTCCTTATTCACTGTCCAGCTTTCGCATGCATATGAGGTTATTGAAAATAC
>NW_006408593.1:4483026-4484413 GCF_000296735.1 Chrysochloris asiatica | reverse complement strand
AAAATAGAAATCATTTAAAAAAAATTTTTTTATTTGTTTATTTAATATGAAATTTCTGTTTTCCAGAAAATATCCTGAACAAACTACTCTTTGTGTCTTACAAATAGTAGATTCATAGTCAATTCAAACATCCAATGTAAATAAGATCTGATAAACCTCATTTTACCAAGCTGCTTTTATTTACAGAATAAAATCATCTTTTAATGTTCTTATAGTAAGGATTGCTACTGGTGTTAGTTGCTGTGAAGTCAGCTTTGATTTATAAGACCTTATGCAAAACAAAACAAAATGCTGTGCAGACCTTCATCATGATCTTATATATGAACGTAAAGTTTATTTATATTGTTAAGTGCCATCGAGTCAGTTCTGACATATAGCAACCCTATATAGGGTTTCCAAGGAGCAGCTGGTGGGTTTGAACTTCTGACCTCAAGGTGCGCAGTCCAGTGTTGGTCTTACAGTGCCATACTGAGTCCAGTTTACACATATAGATTACATATATGTAATATGTCGTATACATAGAGATGGAATCCTGATGTAATATAGTATAACTACTTGACCACTAAACACAAGGCTTATGGTTCAACCTCACCAACCCCCTTTCTTTTTTTGTACCTTCTTATGTCATCATATGAAGTGTGAGGGGGCTTCAAAACATTAGTGGGAAATTTTCATTCTATTTTTCATGAACTTTAAAAAGCTTTGTATACTGTGATTTTCATCCTATAAAATTCCTGTTCTCGAAAGATATCTCTCTAGAGGAAAGGGGGAGAGAGGAAAAAAAAAAAAGTGTGGTGAGACCTGAGGACTCCTGAGTCCATGGACAAGGACAGTCATGGACAGCTAGAGCTGAGAATGAAGCCTCCAGCTGATAAGAAACTCGGGGAGATGCACAAGAATACCCAAATGTGCAGATAGTACCCATTTGATCTAGCCTCTGATGGCTTAATAATTAGAACTTGACTGCTGCTGCTGTGTGCCGTGGAGTCGGTTCTGACTCACAGAGACCCTGTACAGGGTTTCCAAAGCTGTAAATCTTTACGGGAGCAGAAAGCCTCATCTTTTTCCCACGGAATAGCTGGTAGTTTTGAACTGCTGACCTTTCAGTTTGCAGCCCGATTCGTAACCACTATGCTACCAGAGCTCCTTAGAACTCTACTAGAGGAAGATGAAAAACAAACAGTTTTTGATAAAGGAAAC
Organism: Chrysochloris asiatica; assembly: GCF_000296735.1. Lineage (NCBI taxonomy): Eukaryota > Metazoa > Chordata > Mammalia > Afrosoricida > Chrysochloridae > Chrysochloris > Chrysochloris asiatica. Next base: position 4,483,213 of record NW_006408593.1, on the reverse strand, counting down.
GAGTGTACATTGCTACAATTTGATGAACTATATTTATGGATGTAGTAGCTCAAAATGCCAACTGAGAGGGAAGAAGTCTTCATATCAAGTATCAATGTTATCCCCTCTGTATACAGAGTAGATAGGGAAGGGTAACTTAGACATTGGCCGCCTAAAATGAGGAGTGACAAAGGCATGAAGTGACTGG
>NW_006408593.1:4468660-4482926 GCF_000296735.1 Chrysochloris asiatica | reverse complement strand
TGATCCAAGAAGAATGAAGTCCTTGACAACTTCAATCTTTTCTCCATTGATAAGAATGTTGTTTATTGGTCCAGTGGTGAGGATTTTTGTTTTCTTTACGTTGAGATGTAATCCATACCAAAGGCTGTGCTCTTTGTTCTACATCAGTAGATGTTTTAAGTCCTCTTCACTTTCAGCAAGCAAGGTGGTATCATCTGCATATCGCAGGTCTTCCTCCAATCCTGATGCTATGTTTTTCTTCATATAACCCAGCTTCTAAGATTATTTGCTCAGCATACAGGTTGAATAAGTATAGTGAAAGAATACAACCTTGTCGCACACCTTTTTAAATTTTAAACCACTCAGTGTTCTGTGTTCTATCCGAATAATTGCCTCTTGGTCATTATTTGAAACCAATTCAGCAGCACATAGCAACAAAACACAGCAAATTTATGAGGAACTATTATTATGCTTATTTGGAAAGCATGTTGCTGATATTCAGAGAGTTTTGGACACTGCCAGGTCACCAACATAGTGATACTACAGGAGTATTACTCTACAAATGCCTGAGTGGACACCATTCAAAAGGAGACAATGAACACATTCTTAAATGTTAATAATACTACCAATTATCCTGAACAATAACTCATCAGTCTCATTATGCAGCAAGTTTTAAAGAAACATATGATTTGAAATAATGTATTTTGTTTTTGCATTCTTTTAATCTTAAACCATTCTGAATATTTTTTCTTTCTGATTTTATTTACACAAGGGATACCAGCTAATGGTATTTAAAATGCAGGTAAGCAAAAGAAATATAACATAGTCACATAAGTTCATGCCAATTGGAAATAACTGTTACTATTTTTTGTCCGTATACTTGAAGCTATCTATATATGCATACAGGTGCATATGTAGATAAAGAAATAGAATTGTTATTCATAATAGTAGAATATCTTAGCACTGTTTTACAACCTCTTACTCCCATTAAGCAGAATACTGGTATGGTACTGTAGAATAAGCACTGGACTGCTAACCATAAGTTTGGTTGGTTCAGGCCACCAGCCACTCCTCAGAAACCCTATATAGGGTTGCTATGAGTGGATAGCAACTCAACGACATTTAACAGCAATGACATTCCCATGAAATACAAGATCATGAGTGTATTTTCTTGACAAGAAATTTAGTTTTACAAACTGTAGCTTTGTTTCTATAGAACTATTTAGTATATAGAGACGTTCTGGATCATATCTTACCACTTGATCATTTAGATTTAATGCCACAGTGGACATGCTCATAAGGAAATCTTTGTGCGGATTCTAAATTATTTCATTAGCATAAGTTCCTATGAGTGGAATAGCTGGGTTACATGTGGCACACTCAATTTTATAGCTTTTGATAGGTATTGCCAAATTGCCTTCCGGGAAAGCAGTGCTCTTGTACATAAGAAAAACTTTGTTAGTTTTATTAATAAGGACTCGTTTCCTTAAATCAAGAGGTTTAATATGTTAATTTAGTGCAAAATCATTAAGTAGGAAAAGAAAGCAGCCTGCAGATAAGCATTTGGTGCAAAAGCTCCGCTGACACATCAGGAACACTGCCCCTCCGTAAACGCTTACCTCTGGGGTCATCAGGGAGCACAGGAGAACCTTCACAATTCAGGAGAGGATGTTTCATTTTGAACATTTACCATCTCATGCCCTACAAGTTTGATTTTTGGTTAATCAGGAGAAATTTCCATATTTTAATGAAGAAATTAGCATATGTTTTCTATTGCCATGAAAGAAAAAGAGCTCCTTCCAATTCTTTTTATGAGGAAGTTGTTATCTTGGATATGATATTTAGTTTCCTTGAGGGAACAAGATTTTAAATAAGTTACAATAGTTTTTTTTAGCAAAAAAACTGCTTCCAAATTATTTAAAAACTCGCTCAACATTTTGTTTTAATCCTTTGTTAAATGCAACTTGGGTAAAATCTATCGTGATGTGTAATCTTTGGACACACAAAAACAATAGATTGAATACTGTCATTAAGATACAGACTTTAGATGCTTTAAAAATATTGTTCCCCAAATAGCAATTAACAGGTTTTTTTTTTTTTTTTTTAGGAAAATGAAGAAAGGCCATACTATCTAACATAAAATGTTTTATTGTTGCTTTAATAAAATACATATGTTGTTGTTAGGTGCCATTGAGTTGGTATGGACTTATGGTGACCATATGCACAACAGAACCAAACACTGCCTGGTCCTCCATCTTCATAATGGTTGTTAAGCTTGAGCCCATTGCTGCTGCCACTGTTCCATCTTGTTGGGGGGTTCTTCCTCTATTTTACTGACCCTCCACTTTACCTCGTGTGTTAGGCTGGGTTTTCTAGAGGAGAAAAACCAATGAAACATATGTATGTATGCATATGAAAAGAAGTTCATTATCAAGGAAATAGCTTACAATTGTAGAGTTCCAGGTCCCCAGCAGAAGAGAGAGAGAGCCTTTTCCACATGTTCCAGAAGAGAAAGCAGGCCACACCCCCAAGTAAACATCCTTTTAACTGATTGGCTGTTCTTAGCCAATCCACATAGAGTTAACTATTAGGTTTCATCACCATGGGAATAAGCAGATCTTAACTGCTAAACCGCTGGAAATCCTGGCTGAGTCCAGTTGACACAGAACCCAAACTGTTAACACCAAGCATGATGTCCTTCTTCAGGGACTGGTCCATCCGATAATATATCAGAAGTATAAGAGACAAAGTCTCACCATCCTAACTTCTAAGAAGCATTTCAGCTGTACTTCCTCCAACACAGATTTGTTTTTTGTTCTAGTAGTCAATGGTACTTTTAACATTCTTTGCCAACACTATAACTCAAATGCATCAATTCTTCTAGTCTTATTTTCTCATATACACATATATGTAGAACACAAAAACACACACATATACTTATACCTGTGTGAATACGTGTTTATGAAAATAAAACTTAGTGATCACATCCAGTTTTAGAGTACACAAATACATGTACTTGTAATGTCAGCCCAGTAAGTTAGTGATTCAGAGAACTTAGAAATGAGATGACAGTTATTTTTGTTTGAAAGTCAAATGTAGTCTCAGTGAGGTGAATTCTGATTACTAATACTAATAATTTTTAATGATTTGTATCTCTCCTTTAAAGATAGCATTGTATTTTTATGTTTTATGTTGCAAAACTTATATTGAAGGAGAGACATAGGAAAATGACTATAATAACTAATTATAATAATAATGATAATTCTCTAGGTGATATCTTCATATAGACCTGCAAGCAAAGCTAGAAAAATGGGCAGAGGGTCATAAATATTTTTATAGAATTGGAAAATTACCATTATTAAGCTAAAGCTTGCATGTACTCTGGTAGTGCTTTGTATCTGGAAAACAAATGTTTTATTAAAGCTTACTTTAGGGACACAATATACTGCTTTGTAAAGTGGAGGGTGGGAGAAAAAGAGGAAGACCCACAACAAGATGGATGAGCACAGTGGTAAGAGCAGTGAGGTTGGAGAAAGACCAGGCAGTGTTCCATTCTGTTGTGCATAGAGTCAGTTCCACTTTGATTCGGAACTGATTCCACAGCACACCACCACCACCAGTGAGTACATACATTTTATAATTCCTCTATATCAAAGTGTTTATATTAATTTTTCTTTAAACAGATTATAAAACAAGATTCTAGAAATCGAATGAAATCTCTTGCTGTATGAATCTCACTCATAGTTATCTACAAAATAACTGGCCATTTATCTGCAAAAGAAAACCACTTACATCGTGTTCATCCTATAAAACGCTGCCCTTTCCTCATCACAGTTGACTAGAGGAGGACAGATATTGACTCATGACTGAGAAGTTACATTTCTCTTTGGAAAATACAGAATTGCAACTGAGACTTTTTTAGGATCTAAAGGGGTTTTGCTAGAAAATGAACAGGACTGAATCTTTGTTTTGGTGCTATCATTAATGAAATTCCATGGTGGTGGCTGTGTACCATGGAATTGGTTCTATCTTAATGACTCAGCATAGGGTTTCCGAAGATGTAGATCTTTATGGGAGTAGGGAGTTTCATCTTTCTCCCATGCAACAACTGGTAGCTTCAAACTGCTGACCTTGAGGTAAAGAGCTGACTCATAACCACTATGCTACTAGAGCTTCTTGTTGAAATTCTATAGAATTGCAAACTAAGTCCCAGTGGTTAGATCCAACTATGATCTCTTTTTGTAAATAAAGCTTTATTGTAACATCTCCCTTGTCAAATTTTAATTAACCATCTCTGATGCTTGCACACCTTGTTAGGTTGAATAGTTATGATAAAGACATAATAATCAGCAAAACTAAAGATCCAGTGCTTGCAGGAAAAGTTTGCTGACTTCTGGCATAGATCATATATGGAAAAAAGAAAACCAGAGAGGTAGGGGGATTCACTGAACAAATTTGCCTTTCTTTAATGAGTGTGGGCTGTCTTTTTCATCTTCAATGATATTTGATTTTAGGATTAAGTAGCAGATTAGTTAAAATACAGCCATTTGAAAAGTAACATTTTGTTTTTAAAAGTCCTTCAGACAAAGCTGTTTTGATAGGAAACTTAGTAAACCTCATAAAGGGATTTAAAATACTGCATCTAGATCAGAAAATGAAATTTATTTTGATATCATATTAGTCCAAATTCTTGTCCAGTAAACACATTAAAACTTCCATTAAAAATCAAAACTAAACAAACTTAATGTGAAAGCAATTACATAGAAGTTTAGAAAAAAAAATATATATATATATACATATAAACCACTGAAAATAACCTCAATTCCATAAATCAAAGGAACACAAAATTACAGCCCCCCCCCCACAACCCACTTCTAACTTTATTAAGAGGAAGAAAGAACACATAACAATTTAGATCTGTTTTTATTGCTCTAATAAAAAGCACCAAAACTCAGTATATCTTGTCCTTAAGAACTTGAAACAGCAAAGTGTGTTTCATTTACTAGCGGCCACAGAAATGAGTCCTAGGTTCTAGATACGTATGGTGCTCAGTAACTGACAAGGCACGGATTCTGTTGGACTGAATTTTGCAAGATTGTGTAATCAGAAGACAGTCCTTCCCCTTCCTCACATTTTAAAGAAAGGATCTAGTACAGAATGCAAGCATGGCGATAATATTTTATTTTTAGTTCCACCAAATCATTAGTATTTCCAGGAGTAAATTCATTGTAAAAAGAGATTGTGTTATAATTTACATGCTACATGTAGGAAGACTGAGTCTTGAAAGGATGGTATGGTTTTTTAAGGTCATTTAACTGGAATGAAAATTATGAACTCAAATTTTCAGAATGTAAGAATTTTACTTAACACTAACTCTTTTACAAAGACTTCCCACTATATTACATCTACTATGATTGGGTATCAATGGAGAAAAGATTGAAGTTGTCAAGGACTTCATTCTTCTTGGATAACTATCAACACTCTCTGTTCACATTTACTCTTACTCTCCTCCCTGAGTCTTCTACTGTCTTCAGCTTTCTGTGACAAACTCCCTCTTATATATTGCCTTCCCAAATTTGTTTAATTTTGAAATGGAAATAATCTCCCTTCTCTGGAGTTGTCTTCATAACCAGATAAGATAATGTGTTTAGAAGTGTTCTTAAGCTCTCAAGAGTTGCCTAAGTGTTATTGTTGTTGTTAAGTACCGTCGAGTAGGTTCCGACCCATAGGGACCCTGTACAGGGTTTCCAAGGCTGTAAATCTTTACAGGAGCAGAAAGCCTCATCTTTCTCCAGTGGAACAGCTGGTAGTTTCAAACTGCTGACCTTAAGGTTCACAGCCAATTCGTAACCACAACACTACCAGAGCTCCTAAAGTGATATTAGGGTCTTAAAATAACTTACAGTAATACAAGGGACAAAAGAAATATCATTTCACCAACCCCAAAATATGTTATAAGAGAACACATAGTGTTTTTTCTTCTATGGGACTGACATAATTCAGCAGAGAAAGAAGGGACCTGAAAAGTATAATCTCTTAAATATCTCTCTTAATATCACTAATAGGAATATTGTTTTTATTTTTATCCTTAAAAGGATATAAAAGAAACCATTTCTAGCATGTGTAATTGTAGCTTCGAATATATAACACGGATTACAGAAGATGTCTCCGGAGGTAATCATACACAAAATAAATACATAAATTGCTGACTTGGCATGGGAGGTAAGCAGTGCTCTCCTTGCAAAGCAGTATTTGTGGGTAGTCCTCAGAGATTACATAGGGAGGTATGGTAATTTGGGGAGAAAAACTTTCCCTTTTCTCTGAGGTGGTTATTTAAATTCAAGGTTTCAGAGGTGAATTTTTTGAAGCTTATAATAAAAATCTCCATCTGAGCTATTCTGCTAACTGATCTCAGAACTGCGTGTTAACAGGTAGGCAGAGGAGTAGTTTCTGCTGTAAGAACAAGGGCATAGGAGGTTCTCTAGCTGCTTTCTTTTACAGGTAATATTTGTTTGTCGGACTTGCTCTTCTTCCACTGACGTCTTGGTAGAATTTTAAACACAAGTTCTTTAGTGGTTGAAGCTTAAATTCCAGTGACCATGCCGATTAAGGCAGCCTCCCTATTCTTTTCCCAGGATTATTGTGTTAAAGGGTAGCTTAGTAATTGTTATTGAGTCGAGTCAGTTCTAACTCGTGGTAGGCCCGGAGGTGTCAGAGTAAAACTGTGCTCCACGAGGTTTTCATTGGCTCATTTTTCAGAAGTAGATCCCCAGTGCTTTCCTTCAGGATACTTCTGGATAGACTCAAACTTCCAAACTTGCAACCTCGTGCTCCAGATGAGTTTGTTAGCCATTTGCACTGTGTAGAGCCTGCAGGGTGTCCTGTTGTGGTGTTGTACAATAAGCACTGGACTGCAAACAGCAAGGTTGGTGGTTCAAACCCACCAGCCACTGCTTGGAAACTTTATACAGTGTCACTATGAATCAGAACCAACTCAAAGACACTTAACACACATACACACACAGAGCCTTTAGAGGTATGTTGTTGTTGTTAAGTGCCGTCGAGTCAGTTCCGACCCATAGCGACCTTGTGTAGGGTTTCCAAGGAGACGCTGGTGAGCTTGAAACGCCAACCTTGCAGTGCAAATGGCTTTGCAGTCTGGCGCATTAACCCACAGCGCCACACCAGGACTCCTTTAGGGGTATAGTACCAGTTTTATCCCCCACCTCCCATGCTTTGTATAAGCATGCCCAGTCACCAGAAATGAAAACACAATTTAAGTAAAAATAATGTGCTTGCAATTCAAATGCTCTCAAGACAGTTTTCACAGACTTGCCTGAAACTACATGACCACTCACACACACACATCCGATATAAAATTCTGAAGCCGCTGTTGGGTTTCTGTCTCTAGATGTTGATAAACAGCAAGCGAATGCACATTTCCTAGCTACCAAGAGCTGCTCTCCTTGGATCATGCAACATGCCGAGGTCACGTGAGATCCCCTAATCATTTCCCTGGTGCATTGCCTGAGCGACATTATCTAATGAGCATGCTGGATGGGGCAAGGCAAGATGAAGTACGCATCAGGTGCACTTGTCACGGATGCAGACCTCCGAAAGGCTGGCTTTCAAGTCTGACTTGCAAATTGGACATGCCCGTCACTATAGATTAGTCTCCATTTGAAATTCAACTGTTGTCATTTCCACGTTAGCATCATATGCATTCTGATAGAAAGCCCTGAATAAAATTTTAGACTCAGAACAACCTCTCCATTAATATCATCTGGGAGGAAATGTTGGTGGGATAAAATAAACTACATGTATTCCGAATACATTGCCACAGCAATAGAAGTGGCTTTTGTTTTCCAAATTTACTTATTCTGAACTTGCATGGAAACTATGTGGAGTCCTTCGTGTGGCGCTGTGGTTTAATGCGCTGGACTGCAATGTCAGCTTGAACCACAAGGTTGGCAGCTCAAGCTCACCGGCCGCTCCTCAGAAACCCTATATACAGGGTTGCTATGAGTCAGAACTGACTCCACAGCACACCACTTAACAATAACAGCAACAACAGTGAAGTCTATATGGTGGTGGTGGTCAGGTGTTGTGAAGTCAGTCCTGACTCATAGAGACCCTGCATAGGGTTTCTGGGGCTGTAAATCTTTACGGGAGCAGAAAGCTTTGTCTTTCTCCCTGGGAACTGCTGCTAGGTTTGAACTCCTTCGCTTGAGATTAGCAGCCCGATTCATAACCACTATGTTACCAGAGCTCTTTATGCAGTCTCTCTTTATATATACTAACAATTAGAAAATTGAAGATGTCCTTTAAAATGGATAGGCCAATAGCAATAACAGTAACTATTATTAAAGACCACAATTTCTTTTTTTCTCATTTGCCTTTCATAATCCCACATCAAGCCAATATTATTGCAACGTTATGGCTGAAAAAATAAGACTTGTTAGAGTCCCTGACTGGTGTGAACAGTTAATACACTCTACTGCTAACAGAAAGGTTGAAACTTTGAATCCATCTAGAAGTTCCTCAGAACAAAAGACTGGTGATCCATTTTAAACACAAAGCAAAGCATTGAAAACCATATGGATCACAATTCTACTGTGTGATTGCAAATGAGTCTCTGTGAATTGCAATTAACTTGAAATCTACTTGGTCATAATTCAGGGCTGCTCAAGAATTAAAATCGAACCTTTCTAATTTTAAAGAATGCATCCATCTGTTTTAGTACATTGCAGATACGTACTGAATACAATGGTTAAAATGGCTTTAACTTATTCAGTGGCGCACTGGTAGCATAATGGGTTAGAAATTGAATTGTTAACAGCAAGGTTGAAGGATCAGACCACCAAACATTCTAGAAAGAAAGATGAGGCTTTCTGCCCTTGCAAAGAGTTCGAGCCTTAGAAATTCTGGCATACAGCTGTACTCTCCCATGTAAGGCAGCATGAGTTGGTATGCATATGATGTCAATGGATTGTTTTTGTTTTTTTTTTTTTTAATGGTTTAATTTATTCAATATTTAAAACACGCCATATTGTTGGTGAATAAGGCCAGTGCAGTGTCTAGACTCAACCACCTTGAAGTTTAATTGGAAAAGGTACACTAAGTGATTGTAATGTAATTTAATCGTCATCACTCTTCATTCTTTTGCATATGGAGAGACCAATATTAGCACCCTAGATGATGGCTGATGAGCTTTTAAGATCCTAGACACTACTCACCAGCATAGGATGTAGAACATTGTTTCTGTGGACTACGTTATGCCGGTTACCCATGGGTTCCCCCGAGTCTGTGGTCCTGAGTCTCCAGGCTCACAATTGCCTTAAGGTGTTTGATAATGTCTAAGAAGTTGTCACCATTTGCCCTCTGGATGCTCCACCCCATTCATAGGTATGTTTGCAGCAAACGTAAATGCCCACTTACAAATATCCTCTTTCAAACTTTTTTTTTTTTTTTTTTGTGGGTGTTCTCCCACTCTTCTGCCCATACCCATTCAGCCTGTGGCGTGTCCATTTATTTACTTGCAGAGCACTGTTCCATTGTTGTGTATATAGATAGCATTATTTACAACTCTCCTCTTTAACCCTTGCAAGTCTCATGGCATCACCTGTCTTCAACATCTTTCTGCCAGTCTCGCTCTTCTTGTACCTTACCCTGTCACCCATGTTAACATGTGTCTACCCTCTAGCCAGTAGATTACTCTTACTTCCCTCTCAACCTGGTAACCATCAAACAATGTCTCCTTTAGCATGAAAGCCTTTAATTGGATTTTTAAAATAGTGGTCTCATGTAATATTTGTCCTTCATTGACTAACTAATTTCACTTAATATCATGGCCTCCACATTCATCTGTTATGTGATTCACAGATTTATCATTGTTCTTTAAAGTTGCATAATACTTCATTGTGTGCATGTACTGAAGTTTGTTTATCCATTCTTCCATTGAGGGGCTCTTAGGCTGTCTGCATGTTTTTGCTATTGTGAATAGGGCTGCATTGAATATGTGTGTACATGTGGCACTTGTTTCTTGTGGATATGTACCAAGTAGCCGGATTGCTGGGTTATACAGTATCGATATTTCCAACTTCCTGAGGAAATGCCGTAATGTGTTTCCAGTGGTTGAATCATTTGATAGTCCTACTAGTCCTACTAGTCCTATAGGAGCTCTGGTAGCATAGTGGTTACGAATCAGGCTGCGAACCACAAGGTCAGCAGTTCGAAACTACAAGCTGTTCAGTGGGAGAAAGATAAAGCTTTCTGCTCCCATAAAGATTTATAGCCTCGGAAACCCTGTACAAGGTTGCTATGAGTCGGAACCAACTCCACAGCACATAACAACAACAACAACAACTAGTCCTATAGGATGGTCCCAGTCTCTTTATATCCTCCCAGCAGAGCTCCGTGATGTTCAGCTTCCACCATCAGTTGCTCTGAATTGGATCACATTCGAAGGTCCTGGATGGAGTGGCAGGGAATGTGGAACAAAATTCAGAATTATATAAAACCAAAGACCAGGATTACTTGTCACAAAGAGACAGAAGGAATCTGAGAGTATGGCCCTTGGCCACCCTTCAGGTCTGGGATGGAACTCATCTTAGTGGCCCTTTCCAGCTAAGCAGTAGATAGTTACATAGGGCTAACAACAATACTGGTGAGATGTGCTCACCATGGAAATGTCAATCTTTCAGGATCAAAAGGGCAACATTAGCCTAAGGGGGTAGGGGTTGGGAGGAAGTGGGAAGGAGTGTGAAATGGAGGTTGGAACCCTAGGGATGAAATGGGGTAACTGTTATTTCATGGGGTGGATTTCAATAATTGAGATGAAACAAGGAATATGATTTGTTGAATGTAAGACTGATGATCTTGTCTATAAACCTTCACTCAACTCACAATGAAAAGTTAAATTAGAAAAAAAAAAAAAGATTTTATACAGCTTTGGAAAACCTATACAGAATCAAAGATATGCTCTCAAGACTGAAAGAGGAAGAATAGACTTTGGCCAAGGTGAAGAAAGGGGTCAGGATAGAAGAAGGGGAGACAGTCTGAACAGAAGGAATGGCAAAGCACCAAGCTGAGAAAGGACATGAGTTAGTAAAGAAAAAGACCTGTGAGGCTTTAGGAGTGAGAGACATGTTGCTGGAATATAAAGCTGCAGAAAGATGTGGTGGTTGGATGGCAGAATGCCATAAAACATTACTACTATGCTAGCTAGATGCTGTGCAAATATAATTATTCCAGCTCATGACAACACAACAAGTTAAATATATCATTTTACCAACAGAGAAGCAGACGTTCAAAGAGCTAAGGTGGCCAAAATCTGATTAGCTTGACTCCAAAACTCTCGATGGTGGCAGCATCTCACATGCTAAGACAGCTTTGCACTTAACTGCAGCATGCAGCAGTGTGTTGTGGGAGCTGAGGTCTCTTCCTTGGTGTTTACTGCAAATGTTAATGATGACTGTACTATGTGTCCAGTCATTTCATTTTATGATGACAAGTACGATCATGCCATCTTAATTGCATCGTAATTGAAAACATATGTAATTTTGTGCAACTTGGTAACTAAGGACATCATTAACATTTAATGCTTCTTTTACATTTATTCATCTTTGATGATCTGTAATTTTATACTTATGTCACTGACCTTCCTGAGTTGTTAGAAAGAATTCTCTTTTCTGTCTTCCTTTCCTTTTGTTGGTGAAAAAACTGTATATATAAGTATATATAAGAAAAAAATGAAGAAAAAATTAAAGGGCATAAAAATGTTTGATTTTTCTGGTTTTGTTCTTTTTAAGGAGAAGTATCCTGGGCTTTCCAACAGAGACTTTGGGCTGCTCTGGTGTTGATCTGTCTGTTCTATATACAGACCAGACCATGTGCATCTGTTCCATTGGCAAGGATTGATTTCTCTTCTTTGCATTTCATACTTTCATATGTTGCTTACTGCTACAGTCTCACACAGATAATTTAATAGAATAAAATCTCCATATTTTACCAACTAGATTATAAAATCTACATTTTTGAAATAGCATCATTATAATCATTCTAGATCACCTTCCATTTTCCATTGGAGTGCTTATACTAATAGTTGTTGTTGTTAAGTGCCGTCGAGTTGGTTCCGACCCATAGCGATCCTGAACAGGGTTTCCGAGGCTGTAAATCTTTAGGGGAACAGAAAGCCTCATTTTTCTCCCGTGGCCCAGCTGGTAGTTTCGAACTGCTGACCTTGCGGTTTACAGCCCAATTCATAACCACTATGCTACCAGAGCTCCTAGAGTAATCTAGTATTGTTACTAGAGATTTATTTCATTAATGTGCAAGTTTATTCCAAAGAAGCCATGCTAAAATGTCTCTCTGTGATCAGTGGGTGGCTGCAGATATGTTCTCTCAGTGATACAATGGTTATAGTCATCACAGGGTGCCTTCAAAAACAGGCTCATTCAGTAGCGTAACTTCTGAGGCCATCTGCTGAGTCAGTTAAATTCAAGGCAAAGAGGGCAGCTCAGAAGGTTATGGCTACACGATGATCTGGAGACTGATGAAGTTTTAAGACAATTGAAGACTGCATTGGTAAGAAGAAGAATCAAGGCCAGGTGGCAGAGGTCGGATACACAAAAGTGGTTACACCTGGACCAATTCTGTAGTCGTGACAAAGGCTCCTAAGAAAGATATTTCGCACAGAGGAAAGTATTTTAAAAATGCATGTCTGATTAACTGCCTTGAAAAGAAAATGTTTTGTTGTTTAAATTTAAATAAGGACAAAGTGAGTTAGCCTCTGTATTTTCTTGGAAAAGTTCATAGCAATAGAACTGTCTTTCAGAGTGTTTAGAAACATCATGTTACATTCTTGGTAAGCTGACCATGAGTGAAAGTGAATTAGTTTGTACTTTGTTGTTGGGCCAATGAGCCTTAGCCTGACAGGTTACTCAAGTGAGGACAGGGGAATTGAATTCGAAGGGCCTATTAGCTCTCCTTGACTTTTTGTGTTCTGTTTAAGCTATATGATAATTCCCATCTTTCTGCTGCGCTGTGGTGATAATCTTTGGTGTGTGCATCTCAGATGCTATCAAAAGTAGCAAGTGATGATATAAAACAATGAGTCGCTGTTGTAAAACACCAAAGCACAAGTGATCTTATCTTAGAAGAAATCATTTTTTCCTCAGTAGAATTCAGAATATCTTCCACATGTAATGTCACCAGCTACCTGTCATCTTCAGGAATGTAGATCATTTTTGGATAAGAATGTTGGCTCAGATGAGATGTCCTGAGAGGTCTCTGTGATTTTTCACTGCATACCTGTCCTGAAGCAGCACTTGAAATATAAGGACTTTAGGACTGTGGTTGTAGGTGGCATAATGTAAGCATCAGCATGCTGTTGTTCTTGGTGTTATGTACCACTGAATTGGCTCTGACTCCTAGCAACCCATTGTTAGTAGGAAACACTGCTCAGCCCTCTGACCTCCTCACAATGGTTACTGTTTGAGCCCATTGTTGTAGCTGTGTGTCAGTTTCTCTGAGGCTCTTCCTGTTTTTCGCTAATCCTCTAGTTTATTAAGCATGATGCCCATCTCCCCAGATTGGTCCCTCTTGATTACATGTCTGAGAAGTCTCACCATCCAGGAGTCCTGGTGTGGCACTGAAGGATAAGCACTAGATTAATAAGCACAAGGTCTATGGTTCAAAGCCACCAACCTCTCCTCAGAAACCCTATAAAGTGTCACTATGAGTTGGAACCAACGTGATGGCAGTTAACAGCAATAGACTACTAAGGAGTGTTGTAGTAATACTTCTTCCAAAAAAGACTTTTTTACTCTTCTGTCAGTTCATGGTATAATCAATTATGTGTAGATATCAGCATGCAGATACTTTTTCCTCCTGTCATGATGTCTGTACGTCCCCACCCATTTTTGCTCTTGTCAGAGGAAAACATAGCTGAGAAATTATGTTCAAGGAGACATAACTGGAGGAGATGGGCATCATCATCATTTGCATTTCCATTTTAATAATCAGATGTTTGAGAGCTATACAGTTATGCTGTTGTAAGTTCTGTCGAGTTGGTTCCGTCTCATAGTGAACCTATATAGGATTTCCAAGGAGCAGTGGGCGTGTTGGAATTGCCAACCTTGCGGTTCAAACAGACATTGTGGTCTAGTGCTTTATCCTATAGAAACACACCAGGACTCTGGTACTGTGATACACAAGTTGATTTTCAAAGTAATGAAAGATGACAAAATAGAAATCATTTAAAAAAATTTTTTTAATTTGTTTATTT
>NW_006408593.1:4456149-4465520 GCF_000296735.1 Chrysochloris asiatica | reverse complement strand
GATCCAAGAAGAATGAAGTCCTTGACAACTTCAATGTTTTCTCCATTGATAAGAATGTTGCTTATTGGTCCAGTGGTGAGGATTTTTGTTTTCTTGACATTGAAATGCAATCCATACTGAAGGCTGTGAGCTTTGATCTTCATTAGTAAACAATTTAAGTTTCTCTTCACTTTCAGCATCTATAGACTTTGTCATTAATTTAAATTCTACACCTATAAGTTAAAGAAATTTTATTCCAAGAATTTTGTCAGCTAAGAGAAAGTATATGTAGTTCTAGTGACCACAGCCATTTCTCAGTCTTAAATAGGAAAGTAAGTGAAAAGCTTTTGAATAGCCTACAGCCTGACTCAATTTCGTATTGTGACAATATGCCATAACATCAAAAATCTAGGTTGGGTTAATTGAAGTCCTATGAAGACTTTAAAAACCTTATTTCTTTCTCATTGTTTAACTTAATGCCAGGAAATCATTCTAAATCACATATCCCAGAAGAGTCCAAAATAAGACGATTTGTTATAAGTGTACCAAACCTCTGGGATCCATTGTATATGGTTGTGAGTCAGTTAGCATGATGTTATAATGAAGAACAACAATCAGATCTTTCTTCTGCCCTTTTGTGTAATTGTTACAAGGTAGGGAAGGCATAAGAGATGAATAATAGACCTAATAGAGAAACATTTCATTGGGTTTTTCATTATAGTAAAAACATCTCAGTGGAGACATAAAATGCATTTACTAAATTTGCCAGAATGGAGAGGTAATTGTTGGAACAGTTTAGGGGTACTTTATAATTCATTTTGCACTAATCTCTTTTTTGAAATCTAAGTACAAGGAAGACAAAGAATATATGCTTCCTTTCTTAATACAGTTTGAGGACAAAGAAAATGGCCTTTATTTCCAGACGCTTTGGATTATGAGTTTCATTCTGACAGTCATTTTCAGCAAAGAAATAGAACTATCAGCTATTAAAAAGAAATTAACTCCAAAATTGCAATTACAACATTAACTTTAGTTAGTCTATCAAAAAGAAAAAAATTCTTTCAAAAATATTTTTCTCAGGAATGTGTCTCTCTTTTATTCAGCCAATTCTGCTCTTACATGAAACATGAAAGAGTTCTATAATTCTTATTATCAAGAATGGTAAGGTCATATTACTGATCAGTCAACTTGAAAACATAATACATGAATAAAGTGAATCGCTACAGAAGACTTTTTATGAATTAGATCTATGTTTGGTCATACTATTGTATGTAAAGTGTATACAATGTTTCAGTTTTCCCTGAAATAACAAGTATATATTCTTTAATGAGGGAGCGATAAAAGCACAAAGTGACTGGCTTACAAGGTTTCAAGGGGGAGACTAGTTTAAGAGTATGTAGGGAAAGAAAGCGTCCCCATTGAATAGTTTTCATCTTGTCTAGGTAGGTCTGATTAAAAGAGATGGGGATAATATTCTTATGATTCAATAGTGAGTAATTGGTATCAAGAGTAATAATTGTGACTGTCACAATAGTGAAGGTAGAAGTTTTGTAACAAAACTTGGGGAGTGGTTAATCTTACAGCACAGAAACAGAGGACCCTAGGGCCATCAAGGGAGAAGAGCACAAGCAGAATGCGAGAACTTATTCAGAAAAGCAGTGACACCAGAGATGGAGGCAGAAATAGGGACATGGAAGAGAGAGAGACCAGCTGAGGACACTAGATTCATGGGAAGAGAGAGACTAAGAGCTGGTGGCCAGAAGGCAGACTTGCAGAATGTGCCCTTTAGTGGTGTAAATTATTATATATGTCTGAGTGTTTAAAAAAAAAGAGCTAATGTGAATAGAGAGAAATACTGTTAACTGATGGTACATGGAGGGGATTATAATCATTGTAATGAAACAAGGGGTATGATTTGATGAATGTAAAACTGATGATCCGCCCTGTAAACTTTCACTCAATCTACAATAAAAAGCTTTAAAAAAAAAGTATTACAATTAGTCTTTCTATAAAAAAGAAATCCACAGTAGATAAGAGTAGAAAGGAAAGAATAGTAAATTTCATAATTATACATTTCTTTGTTATTGTGAATAACATGTATTAAGATTCAGTGAAGATGATGGTTAAGTATAACCAGAGTTGCTTACTTGAATGCTGGTGACAGGCCTGCAGTTCAAACCCACCAGCTGCTCAGTGGGAGAAAAACCTGGTGATTCCCCATAAAGATGAAAACAGAGGAAACCATTTTGGGCAGTTCCACTCTGTCATGTAGGGCGGCCATGAGTAGATTTCATCTCTATGATACAACAAAAAGATGATTCACTGAGCATGGGAGCCACACTTGCTTTTTCCAGAGGGGCTTGGTTATTGGATGGAAAGATCAATAGTTCTTTCCACTTGAGAAAAAAAAAACAGAGCTCTGGTCTTCAAATCTGGTTCTTAATTTTTATTTTCAATGAATGAACAGCTTTGCCACCCCTCATTGTAGCCGTGGTTGATAAAGTGTGTTAAGTACCTGGGTAATGGAAAACGCCCACCGTATTGGAATCTATTCCTTCTGCGCCTTCTCATGAAGAAACAGGTCTTGTCTTTGTGGTGGTTGTTGTTAGATGTCCTGGATTCCTTCTGACCCAGCAATTCTATGGAAAACAGTAGGAAACACTGCCCAGTTCTGCAGTATCCTCACAATCTTTCCTTTGTTTGCACCCATTCTTGTTGTCATTGTGACATTCTATCTCATTGAGTTGTCCTCTTCTCTGACCTCTACCAAGCATGCAACCTTTTTCCAGGGACTGATCTCTTCAGATAACATGTCCAAGGTACATGAGATGAACTATTGCCATCCTCAGTTCCAGGGAGAATTCTGGCTGTATTGCTTCCAACACAGATTTGTTTGTTCTTCTAACAGTATATTCAGTATTCTTCATCAACACCTTAATTCAAATGCACCAAGTCTTCTACAATCTTCCCTTTTCATTGTCCAGCTTTTACATGCATATGAGATGATTAAAAATACCATGACTTTGGTCAGCTGCCCCTCAATCCTCAAAGTGACATCTTTGTTCTTTAACTCTTTAAAGAGGTCTTTTGCAGCAGATTTCCTGAATGCAATACGTTGCTGTTCTCCTCACCACTGCATTCATGAGAGCAGATTGTTGATGCAAACAAAATGAACTTCTTGACAACTTCAGTCTTTTCTCTGTTTATCATAATGTTGCTTATTGGTCCTTTGAGGATTTTTGTTTTCTTTATTCAAATGTAGTCCATACTGAAGTCTATTATCTTTGATTTTCATCAGTAAGAGTTTCAAGTTTTTTTTATTTCCAGCAAGCAATTTTGTGTCATTTGCAAATCACAGGTTGTTAATGAGTCTTCCTCCAATCCTGATGCTGTGTTCTTCTTGAAACAGTCCAGCATCATTTGCTCAGCATACAGATAGAATAAGCATGGCAAAAGGACACAGCCTTCATTCACAGCTTTCCTAATTTTAAATAATTCTATCTCCCTTTGTCTGTTGGAATCATTGTCTGTTGGTCTATGTATAGGTTCCTCATGAGCACAATTATGTATTCTGGAATTCCGATTCTGTGCAATTGTTGTTGTTGTTGAGTGCTGTCGAGTCGATTCCGACCCATAGCAACCCTGTATAGGGTTTCCGAGGAGCAGCTGTTGAGCTTGAACCGCAAACATTGCAGTTAAGACAGCTTTGCAGTCTGGCGCATTAACCTACAACACCACACCAGGACTCCTCCATAATTTGCTATCCACCCAGGCAAATGCCTTTGCATAGTCAATAAAACACAAATAAACATCTTTCTGATATTCTCTGCTTTTAGTCAAGAAATTACATTCCTCATTCCACGTTCTCTTCTGAATCTAGATTGATTTTCTGACATCTCCTTGTCAATGTACTCTTGCAATAATATTTAAATGTTCCTCAGCAAAATTTTACTTGAATGTGCTATTAATGATTTTGTTAATTTCTGCATTCTATGGGTCACCTTTCTTTAGAACTAGCACAAATGTGGATGTCTTTCAATTCGTTGGCCAGGTAGTTTTCTTCCAAATATCTTAGCATAGATGACTGATTACTTTCTGTCATGCATCATATCAAACTGACAGATGCATGGTAGACCTTTGGTGGTGTGTGTTCAAAATGATGTGGCTTTTTTTCCAGGAAAAAAAAAAGATATGTAATAATTAGCTACCCTTTCCACCAAATCTTCCAGTGTAATGGAAAACAAATAAAGAAATTAAATTTTTCACTATTTCTTGCTTTAAAATTATATTTCTTTTTTGAAGGTAATAGTTTGAGTAGTATTGATTTGTGAGGTAGGAGTTGGAGAGTCTGAGAAAGGGGGGAAATAGAGTGAAAGGCAAAGATCAGTTAACAAACAAGAAGTTAACAAACAAATCTTCATAATGCACAAAATATGAATAATCAAAATAATCAGTTAACAAACCTTCATGTTGCAAAAAATTGTTTTGATTAGTTTCATGGGATGATTATGGTGGTGCTTTTTATCCTTTTTTTCCCCAGTTCATGCTGAATTGGTGAATTGATACCTTAGCCAAGACCTGGAATAACCAGCTTTGGGCAGAACAGCCAAACCAATGAAATGGGTCTTCCAGATCTTCCTACCACTTTCCTTATCTCTGTCTCATTGCCCATATCCGTCAGACCCGATCTCTGCTTGAAGTGATGCCTTTACATTTTCTCCCATCACAGTTGACTCACTTCTTCTGTGTTCCAAAATTATTTTGGTGCTGTAGGGTAAGCACTAGCTCGCAAGTTATTTTGAATCACAGTCTGCAGTTCAAACTCACCAGATGCTCCTCGGAAACCCTACACAGAGTTGCTGTGAGTCAGAGCCACCTCGATGACCCAGATCAATAACAATAATAAATATTATGACTAACGATGTTCACCTTTCTGATTTGTGCAAAGAGGACAAAACATACTTAATAAATGTTTTCTATGAAACCAAATCTTGAATAATGATTACTGATGAATTCCTTAATGATTCCATGATGGTGGTGGTTGTATGCAGTGGAGTTGGTTCCTATTCATAGATCTGGACCAGAAAGCCTCATCTCTCTCCTGGGAAGTGTCTGGTAGATTTGAACTGCTGACCTTTTGGTTAGCAGCTCAGCTCTTAATCCACTATGCTACAAGAGCTCCTTTAATGATTCCCTAATTGTTGAGAGGTGTTAAATCAGTTTGACTCATAGCAACCTTGTATAGGGGTTCAGTGGAATGGCTGGTGAGTCTGAACTGCCAAATTTGTGGTTCAAATCGACCTTGTGGTCAAGTGCTTATCCTATGGTGCCATGCCAGGACTCCAATGATCCCCTAGAAGTTCTTAATTTAAAACAGGTGATGAGAAAATGCAATGGATTTCTTGTTTGTGTTTTCTTGTTTTCACATTTGGAGCTTTCTGACTGCACCTGAATGATAGTAAATCCTTAGGGAAGTTGTATAATTGTGTGTGTGTGGGTGGGTGGGTGGAATGGGGAGTGTGAAGTAAAATTTTTGTTTGTTTTCAGCAATTAATTAAAAACATGATAATTGTCAATCTGTTGAAAGCAAAGAGGACAAATCCTTGTCCCATGTTCCATGACGGATAGAACGAATCCATATCATCATTTATTCCCTTTGAATTCAGGTGTGGCCTTAGAGTTTTATCAGCATTAATTATTAGACTTCCTCTACCAATGAATAATAAAGAGTGGCTACCTCAGGTCATAGTAGTGTGTGTGTGTAGTTGTGTGATTGAACAGTTGAAAGAAAAACAAGTAAGTTTGTATGTCCTATCACTTTTACTTCTGACTACAACTAAATACCAAAATTAACTGCTGTATTTACTCTAGTATTGAGATATTTTTACACTAATTATACTGATAAAATTTTGGATTCTATGGTACTACTTCCAGGAGAGATACGATAAAATGGTATATATGAATCCATGAATGATGTAGCAAAAAAATGTTAAGAATGAGTGACTTATTGACTTTTCCATCCCTTTGGTACCAGAAAATTTATACTCAGACTTCATTATTTTTTACTGAAGATGCCAAGTGAAAGATGATGTTTAAAAATGTGGGGTAGTTCCATCTGCTATTTATGCACCATCTTGAAATTCTTAATGGTTGACAGCTTAGTAGATTTTTATCCTTTGATTTTTTTCAGAATTTAATTTTATTATTTGAAAGGCAAATCCTTTTACTTCTTATTCTTTTACCCACTGTATCACATCTAAACCTTAAAATGTTTTAGTGTACTAGGTAGAAAACAAAACAAAGATATCCTGAAGAAATTATATATATTGCATTTCATATGTCAGGTATAATTGCAATGATATTAGTGTTGTTCTATATATTTCATCTAACTTTCATTAAAAAAATATAGAACAGCATTATATCAGTTTCAAGGTAAATAATTAGTAACTCAGTAATGTTTTAATGATGTGCTCATGGTCTCAAAGAAGGGTATTTTGAAGTGAAGCTTAACTTATTTCCAAAAACCATATCAATAAAAACAGATCCTGGAATGAATAAGTTCAACTCACCAGAATCCTCAGGTTGTATGCTATGTAGTGTATAGTTATTGTATTTTAACACATTTGAAAGTGAAAAGATTCTCAAGAAATACTAATAGATAAAACCAGTCTGTACAGCTCTTTTGTATCAGTCTGAAGCAATGAGTAACAGAAAACTGAAAACAAAACAAAACCGCTATCAATCTGGATATAAGCCTAGTATCAATAATAGTAGTTGATGCTGTGACATAGTCATATCAGTATACTGGATTGTGAGTATCTATCCAATCTGATCTTCCTGGGATTGCCTTTTATAGATCAGTAGCAAAATGGTCAGTATAGCGCCACATCAATGTCCAAGTAAAATGATGGGATATAATATATATATATATAAATCTAACTCTAATGATGGATCTTTCTTATTGTTGTTGAGTTGTTATGCCTTGTTGTTGGTTCTGACACATAGCAACCCTGTATCGGGTTTCAGAGGAGCAGCTGTTGAGTTTGAAACTGACCTTGAGGTGTCCTGATTATTCTGTAGCTCCACACAAGGATATTTCTTAGTTTGAAGTTCAAACCCACCAGCTGCTCATTGGAAACCCTATACAGTGTCGCTGTGAGTCAGAACTGACTCAATAGCACTTAACAACAACAACAACAACCAACAGAAATGAGAAAGGACATCATGCTTAATGAAGTAAAAGGTAAGCAGAAAAGAGGAAGACCCCCAAAGGATTGGGTTGACACAGTGGCTGCCACAGGAGTTCAAACACACATTAATTGTGAGGATGGTGCTGTATTTTATTCTATATGGTCTCTGTGAGTGGGAACTGATTGGATGGCACCTAACGGCCCTCTGATTGAGGAAAATCATGTAGTTTTACCTAGATAGAGAATCCAAACCCTAGACATGTACTCATTAACTTGGGTGTTTAGAAAATTATTGATTATAATGATGCATAAAATTAAGTAAAAATGGAGTATTATAGTGAGTATTAGCCAAGAAAGGGAAGATTGGTTAGAAAAAGATTGAAGGAACCTAAGACGATGGCCCTTGACCATAGGTTACGTCTGGAGAGAACTATCATTTGTGGCCAATTTTCAGCCAAGCAATAAATGAATATATGGGGGGGAGTGCAACACAATTAGTAAGGTATGCTTGCCTTGAACTTGTCATTCAAAATCAAAAGGGCAGCATATATCTAAGGGGAAAGTTGATAAGGAATAGGAAGGTGGGTGGAATTCGGAACCATGAAATTGGTGATTGTGTCTGTAAACCTTCACTTAATTCACAATAAAAACATTTTTGTTCTCTTTTAAAAATAGAATACTATTCTGTTTGTAGGCAAATACCATAGAAAATTGAAAAATTATTCCCAAGAAGGGGTTGTTAGGAACAACTGACTAAGAATTCTTAGTTAGTTATTTAGAACATTGGATTGCAACATCTTACTCGCTGTTGGAATTAAAAGGTAGAAATTAAAGCCCAGGCTACTAAGTAAAATAAACAGGGTAGAAAAAAAAGAGGGAGAGAGAGAGACCATTAGTCTTGTTGGGTGCCTTCAAGTTGATTATGACTCTTAACTATCCAAAGAGATTAAGAAGAAACCTGTTTTTCTTGGTTGTAATCTTTATAGAAGGAGATTATAGGCTTTTCTTCCTTGGAGCCACTGAGTGGGTCAAATCACCATATTTTTTGTTAGCAGCAGTGTGCTCCAATTAGTCTACTGATTCTGGCTATCTACAGAAAATAGTCACTCAATGTAACTGTGTCCCTATCCAAGGGTTAGTTTGTCTTGTAAACATGTTGTTGACAAACACAAGGTTGATCAGAATCACCTGGAGGACTTTTTAAATAGATTGCTGGGCACCATCTATAGATCTGTTAATTTCATATGTCTGAATGAGGTGCAAGAACATATAATTCTTAGAACTTTCCAAATGATTCATTCCTATCTTTTAGATCTGGGAACTCACCTTAAGAGCCATGTTTCTATCATTTGGTCTTAGGTGGTATCATAACAATAAAAATGTGGGATCCAAATTAATTAACTGTGCAAGAGCTAAAGGTATTTGAGATTGTACCACATTCTGTAAACCCCTTCTGTCAAATATTAAGAGAGTCATTTGCACAAGAGAATAACAGCATTAAGATGCAAATGAAAGGTGTATGGGGCTGAAGTAATTGGGGCAGAGTTGTAATGTTAAAACTTCAGTATTCAAATCTAGCTCCTGAGTTCCTGCATTTGATTTGCATTTGCAGTGTCCCCAGAGTATGCAAACATGGATAACTAATAACGAAGCAATAACATCAAGTACTGTAGTCCAACCACATAATAACCTTACACTGTGAAGCAAAGCAAGGGTGGTGATTGACAAAGCAGGTCAGAACAAGTAAAAGAGATATTATGGCTTCTCACAGCAGCGCATGTTTAATGCTAAAGTGGGAAACAGAGCAGGGCTGCCGTGTGCTAGTAAGATGGGTCATGAAGTAGAAATATGTGCAAGCATGAAGTGAGAGGTTCAGTTTAGCTGCCAGTGAATTGAGTTCATTGTTGGCATATGTCTTTTAACATGACTGTATCAATGTGCCCTATGGAAGGACCCTGTAACAATCGTGACTGACTAGATTAACCCATAAACCATGACTTAGAGTCATTCAGACTCAATAGTGACCCTGTAGGACAGAGGAGAACTGCCTTTTAGAATTTCTAAGGCTGTCCTGGTATGGTGCTACAAGTTAATTCACTGAACTGCAAGGTCAGGTTTAACTGCAAGGGTGGTGGCTCAAGCTCACTAGCTGCTCCTCAGAAACCTTATACAGCTATGATTCTGAACTGACTGAAAGGCACC
>NW_006408593.1:4455343-4456049 GCF_000296735.1 Chrysochloris asiatica | reverse complement strand
TTTTTAAATATATTTAAGAGATTGTACTTTTGTACTTTTCCGGCCCCTTTCTTTCTCTGCTGAATTATGTCAGTCACATAGAAGCAAAAAACACTTTATGTTCTCTTATAACATATTTTGGGGTTGGAGAGATGATATTTTTGTCCCTTTTATTACTGTAACATATTATTCATGAATATATCTTGTAATATATCTGTAAGCATTTTTTATTTTTAGTATAAACTATATATAAGGCTTTTATATGAACTCTAAATCTGTATGTGATAACAAGACAAAATAACGTAGACTTTATGAAGTTCTTAGCATACAGAATTTGATGGTTCCTAGACGCTTTAAAACCAAGATTTCAATTCAAAGTTAAGATATATTTATGTGACTGAAGTATTTATAAGACAAGGAAAGAGTGAACAAAATAAAGAAAAAATAATGGGGATTTAAAGCTATTTTGGTACCTAAATCTTTGCCTATGGAAAAAAAATATACTAGGTAAATAAAATTTTAAATAATGCAGTATAATACAAATATGCTGTAATGAAATGATATCATAATGTTGAAAGATAGTTAATAACAGAATATCCTGAACTTACGTGTTTACAGATATGAAATGTGCACTATGCATCTGTTGTTGTTGTTGTTAGGTGCCATCTACTTGGTATTGATTCATAGTGACCCTATGCACAACAGAACGAGACACTGCCCGATCCTG
>NW_006408593.1:4426457-4452673 GCF_000296735.1 Chrysochloris asiatica | reverse complement strand
AGTCTTTACAAGGAGTCCTTTTAATTAAGTGCTGAGATACTAACCAAAATGTGCTTGGTTCGAACACACCAACCTGTTTCATGTTACAGCTTTGGAAATCCTATATAGTAGTTCTACTCGGTCCTGTGGGGTCCATAGAAGTTGGTATGACTCTACAGCAGTGTTTTTTGTTTGTTTGTTTGTTTGTTTTTATTTCAGTCATTTTGGAAGCAAATTGCCACTTTCTTCTGTCAATATGTAATTGTTGGTTAGTGATAGCGAGTTGATTTTGATTTATAGCAACTCTGTATAGGGTTTCAAACCTAGGAGGTGATGGTGGGTTCCAACCACTTTGTAATTAGCAGTCCAGTGCTTATTCTATAGTGTTGCACAAGGACTCCTAGAAAAGGAGAGAGAGATTCATTAAAGATCTGATGATTCGAAATTCTCAGTAATAAAGCTTATTTATCTAATTGTTATTGTTAAGTTCTGTCAAGTCAGTTCTGACCCATAGCAACAGTGTACAGAGTTTCTGAGGAACAACTGGTGTGCTTAAACCAGCAACTTTGCAGTCCAGCACATTTACCAAAAAATTCACATTGTTATTATTCGCCATCAAGTTCCAATTTGTAGCAGCCATGTATAGGTTTCTGAGGAGCAGCTGGTATGTTTGAATCCCCAACATTTTGTTTAGAATTCCAGTCCTTATTTTACAGCACCACACCAGGGTTCCATATTGTTGTTGTTGTTAAATGTCATATGTCATTTCCAATTCATAACGACCCGCAATAGGATTTCTGAGGCACACCTGTTAAGTTTGAACCACCAAACTCGACTATTGGTCCAGTAATTAACCTACCAAACTCAAACTATTTGTTTGGTAATTAACCTACAGTGCCACACTAAGACTATTGTTTTTGTTAGGTGCCACTGAGTTGGTACCGACTCACAGTGATGCTGTTACTCTCATGTGCCAGTGACACAACAGAATGAAACACTGTCTGGTCCTGCGCCAACCTCACAATTGTTGCTAAGTTTAAGCCCATTGCTGCTGCCACTGTGCCAGTGCATTACATTGGGGGTCTTCCTCTTTTTTCTCTGACCCTCCATTTTACCAAATATGATATATTTTCTACGGGGATTGATCCCTCATGATATATATCCAAAGTATGGAAGATGAAGTCTGGTCATCCTGGCTTCCAAGGAACATTCTTGCTGTGCTTCTTCCAACACAAATTTGTTCTTTTGGCAATCCATGGGACTGTTAATATTCTCCTCCAACACCATGGCTCAAATGCATTAATTCTTCTACAGTCTTCCTCATTCACTTTCCAACTATCACATTCATATGAGGTTAATGAAAATATCATGGCTTAGGTCATGCATATCTTAGTCCTCAAACCAACATCTTTGCTTTTCAACACTTTAAAAAAGGTCTTGTATAGCAAATTTTTCTAGTTAAATGCATCATTTGATTTCTTGACTGCTGCTACCATGAATGCTGATGGTTGATACAACTAAATGAAGTCTTTGCCAATTTCAGTATTTTCTCCATTTATATGGATGTTGTTTGTTGGTACAGTGTTAAGGGTTTTTGTTGTTTTTACATTGAGATGCAACCCACACCTAAGACTGTGGTCTTTGAACTTCATAAATAAGTATTTTAAGTCCTCTTTGCTTTCAGCAGGCAAGTTGTGTCTTCTGCATATCACAGATTGTTAATGAGTCTTCATTAAAACAGCTTTTCAGATTATTTGATCAGTATACAGATCAAGTAAGTATGGTGAAGGAATATAACCCTGTTGAACGCCTTTCCTGATTTTAAACCATTCGGTGTTCCTTGTACTGTTTGAACAGTTGCCTCTTTGTCTATGTACAGGTTCCTCATGAGCACAATTAAGTGTTCCAGAGTACTAATTCTTTCCAATGCTGTCCATAGTTCATCATGATCCACACAACCAAAACCATTGTGTAGTCAATAAAGCACAGATAAACATCTTTGTGGTATTCTCTCCTTTCAGCCAAGATCTATCTGGTCAGCAGTACTATACATTGTTTCACATACTCTTCTGAATCCAGCTTGAACTTTTGGAAGTTATCTTTTAATGTATAGTTGCAGCAGTTTTTGTACTATTTTTAGCAAAGTTTAACTTGTAGGGATATTAATGATACTGTCCGATGATCTCTGCATTCCCTTGGGTCACATTTCTTTGGAATGGGCACAAATATGGATCTCTTCCAATCAGTTGGTCAGGTAGCTGTCTTCCAAAGTCCTTGGCAGAGATAAGTGAGTGTCTCCAGTTCTGTGTCAGTTTTCTGAGAGATTTAAATGTATATTTCATCAATTCCCAGTACTTTACTCTTTGCCGGTGTCTTCAGACTACCACTCATCTGTTAGTTTATAGTACTGTAGTGGCAAAGCTTTGCTGTTACTCTGAAAGCTATGTTATGAGTATTTTAAATACCAGCAGAATCACCCATGGTGGAGAGGTTTCAGCCAAGCTTCCAGACAAAGGCAGACTAGGAGGAAGGAGAGCTGGCATACTTCTGAATATTTAGTCACTGAACCCCTTATGAATAGCAGTGGAACATTGTCAGCACTGGACAACTAAATATTGAAACATGAAATATGATGAACAGCACCAGACATATCAGATACTATGCTAGAAGATGATCCCCTTAGGTTGAAAGGCACGCAAATTACAACTTGCATTTTGGAGTAATGGAGTAAAGCCTTGGGGACTTTCATTTGCTGATGGGTAACAACATGAAATGAAGAGAAACAGCTGTAAACATTCATTAATGACTGAAACATGGAATGTGTGAAGTGTGAATCTAGAAAACTTGGAAATTGTAAAAAATGAAATGGAACACATCAACATCGATATCCTAGGCATTAGTTAACTGAAATCAACTGGTATTGGCAATCCGACAATCACATGGTTTACTATTCTAGGAATGAAAAATTGAAGAGGAATGGCATCACATTTATCATTAAAAATAGCTTATGAAAATTGGTTTTGAAGTATAAGTGTTTAGAATGGGCACACTATCCATATACCTACAAGGAAGACCAATTAACACCAATATTATTCAAATTTATGCACCAATCACTAAAGCCATTGATGATGAAATTGAAGAATCCTACCAGCTTCTTCAGCCTAAAATTGGTCAAACATGCAATCATTATGTTTGATAATTACTCGTGATTAGAATGCAAAGGTTGGATACAAAGAGGAAGGATCAGTAGTCAGAAACATGGCCTTGGGGATAGAAATGATGCTGGCGATTGCATGATAGAATTTGCAAGACCAATGAATTCTTCATTGTAAATACTTTTTTTCAAACAATATAAAAGACGACTAGACAAATGGACCTCAGGAGATGGAATACACAGAAATCAAATTCAATACATCTGTGGAAAGAAATGTAGTCAAAGCAAGGCCAGGGACAAACTGTGGAATCAGCCATCAATGGCTCCATGCAAATTCAGGCTGAAGCTGAAGAAAACTAAAACAAGTCCACTGGAGCCACATATGAACTTGAATATATCGCACCTGAATTTAGAGATCATCTGAAGAACAGACATGATGCATTAGACACTAAAGACTGAAGAAGACCAGAAGAGTTGTGGGATGACATCAACAACATCACACAGAAAGAAAACACAAGGTCATTAAGAAGACAAGAAAGAAGAAAAAGACCAAAATAGATGTCAGAAGAGACTCTGAAACTTGCTCTCCAGCATAGAGTTGCTAAAGCAAACAAGAGAAATAAGGATGTCAAAGAGCTAAACAGAAAGTTTCACAGGTCAGCTTGAGAAGACATAGTTAATACAATGTAATATGCAAAGACCTGGAATTAGAAAAATAAAAGGGAAGAACATGCTCAGCATTTTTCAAGTTGAGGGAACTGAAAAAAAATTCAAGCCTTGACTTGAAATATTGAAGGATTCTAAAAGTAAAATATTGAATGATGCAGAAAGCATCAAAAGAAGATGGAATGAATATACAGTCACTGTACCAAAAAGAAATGGTCGATATATTCAACTATTTCAAGAGCTAGCATATGATCAAGAGCCAATTATTCTGAAGGAAGAAGTCTAAGGTGCACAGAAAGCATTGGCAAAGAATAAGGCACTGGAACTGATTGAATACAAATTGAAATATTTAAACAAACTCATGCAACAATGGAGGTACTCACTCATTTATGCCAAGACATTTGGAAGACAACTGCCTGGCCAACTAAGTGGAAGAGATCTATATCTGTGCCTATTCGAAAGAGAGGTGATCTAACGCAACACAGAAATCATTAGACAGTATCATTAATGTCCCATGCATGTACAGTTTGGCTAAAGATAATTAAGAAATGGCTGCAACAGTACATTGACAGGCAACTACCAAGGCTCAATCAAGCCAGATTCAGAATAGGACATGGAATGAGGAGTATCATTGCTGATGCCAGAGTGTTGTGGCTGAAAGAGAATACCAGAAAGATGTTTACTTATGCTTTATAAAGAGGAGGGTCGGAAAAAGAGAGGAAGACCCCAGTGAAGTGGACTAGCACATTGGCAGCATCTTTGGGCTCAGGATTAGCAATGATTGGAAACATTAGCAGTGTTTCCTACTGCTGTGCATAGGGTTGGTACAAGTTGGTGTAGACTCAGTGGCATCTAACAATAGCATAAACAACATAGCTTCCAGAATCACAGCAACTCACAAGTCACCATAGTACGACAAACTATAATACTAATGGTGGAGACGCCGTATTGATCATTATGATGTCTTATTACATGTTCTGAATCAAATGACTGTCATTATATACAAAAAAATAAATGCCTATTTCTGTAATGTTAGAGATGTTGTTTGTGGGTCTCTTTCTGGCCATTAACTCTAATAAATAAGAAGAGAATTTGAATGTCAGGTGATTGAGATGGGACAAGCTCTGTTTGGTTAATACAGTTTATGAAACAATGTTACCAATATTAAGAAATCGCAGAAGGTGTAGCTTTTCATATGTTTTTCCATTTACTTTGTTATAAAACATTTTAAGTTCATCATAAAACCTTGGAATTTAAACTTTAATTATTTTCTAAAACTTTATAAACCTTCTTTAAAAGCCAAACTTGATAGCTCAAAGAACAGAAATTTGATTTTGACTAGAAAAGGAAATCGTACCTGATCAGAATATATTTACCAGTTCAAGGAAATCAGAAACAGTGATATATCACCAGATGGTAAATGGATCAGTGTTACCGCTAATGATGTTTACTATTTGCAGCTCAGTATTATTTGCAAGTTTTATGTTATTTGGCTTTCCAACTATTTCATTTATTGCAAAAATTCATTAGGCACAACTGTAAAATCTGCCTTTTATATTCCTATTTCTTTCAATGTAGATTTATGAGAGCTCCGAAAATTCAGGTTCGAAGTTAAAGGGGAGGGGTGTTTGAGTATATTACATTATCCAATGTTTGGTAGTAAAATGAAGAAATAGACATAACCTTAGTGGAGTGAAGTTTGGTGGTTTGGGAGCTGTGCTGAGTAATAAGTGGAACACAGTATTACCTCACAGCTGTCTTTTGATGTATGCTTACATTTGTTTTGCTTTCACAGGAGAATTTTCTGTATAAATACTATTGTGTTGATTATTGTCAGTGTAATGTTATCTCTGGAGTTTTATCATGTAGTGGTATGGACCTTTTCTTTACATTGTTTGAATTGAGAGAGATAATACACATGTGCATATCTTAAGCTTTTGGCACTCTGAAAATTCACTCTTGTTTCGTTTTAAGCTGTTTGTTTTTGCTTTCATTGTGACTTTATAACTATTACAAAAACAGAAATTTCAAAAGTGATTTTGTGGGTCCCAGTACCTTAGACTAAATAGTAAGTTTGAACTTTTATATCACTTTTGTTGTTGTTGTTGTTAAATACTGCCAAGTGGGTTGGAACTCACAGCAATGCTGTTCAGAGTTTCCAAGGAGCAGCTGGTGGGTTTAAATGGCCAACCTTGTGGTTCAAATTGCCCTTGGGGTCCAATGCATTATCCTGTAGAACTCCAACACTTTTAACTCACTATAAAGCAAATACCCACTGTACTTTTTTGAATCAACATCGAACACATATGGTTTAATACGTTTCTAAACATGCTTTGAATAAGTTGTTGTTGTTAAGTGCTGTCGAGTCAGGTTCCAACCCATAGTGACCCTGTATAGGGTTTTCAAGGAGCAGCTGGTGAAGTTGAACCAAACGCCTCCCGGTTCAAGTAAACTTTGTATCCAGTGCATTAATCCACAGCATCACACCAAGTATGTGATGATATTTGTTGATGGAGTTGGTGTGAAGTTTATAAAAAGTCAAGAAAAACTCAAAGATTCATTTTCGTTTTTTAAAGATTCTTTCAAGGGACAACCATCTGCTCCAAGGGAGAAAAATGAGGCTTTGTGCTCCAACAAAAGATTTCAAGCTTCGGAAACCTTATGCAGGGTCACTGTGAGTTAACACTGAATCCACAGCAGGTTAACCACAAGGAAAAAATAGGAAAAGATTGTCATTTTCTAAAATGTGAATGATTAGTTTGGGGGAGTAAAAATGAATCATAAAATATTTCTTTAGAATGTAGTAGGATATGTCTCTATTTTTCTCATCAAGTGTGTCAGATGCAATAATGACTTTTTTCGAGATGTTTCAAAAATTGTGATTCTGGATTGAAATGATATTTAAGGCAATTAGAGAATAAATATCATGAACAGAATGTCTAACTATTCAGCTTGCACATAAGCTTCTTTTCAGTCAGTAACTCTGAATTATTCATTGCTTTAGCCTTTGAAAGTTTTGGAGATAAGTTAACAAGGATCATTTCCACCTTTCAGAGGACTAATAGCCATAAGAAAGCCAAGAATAATGGGTTCCCTTCTTGGGAAATTCAATTGCTTTCTGCCTCTTGGCCAGTTCACTTCATCTTAAATGATGCCATATCTTAACTCTAGGTTGAGATGGCTTTGAAGTAGGAGATGAATGATTATAGCAAACATATTATATCTAAGAGAGATTGAACATGCAATAGAGAAACTTTGGTGGAAAATGTGACAAAAATAGAGGTAAAGCAGCACTTGTATACTGGACAGGCAAAATAGAGAAATGCTGAAAAATTATATTGCATATACATACGGCAAAGCCAAGACTGTTAAGTATCTACTATCCAATGCCAAGAATATATTTGGGGTGAATAATTAAGTCAACTAGATTTGCATGATGAATAATATTCCAACTACAAATATCTGGCCACTTAAGAATACTTCTTTGCTCTCTTATCATTTTCTTAAAGCTCATTTTCTTTCAGATTAGTATCCTTTCCTTTTGCCCTACATGATCATTCTTTCATTTATTTTTTAACAGTATGTTATATTGTTAGATGCAGAGGGAGAAGTGCTTTGCTTAAATGCCTTCCAGCATATATGCATTTTGCAGCAATCTTCAAGCAATGTACTTGTTGATTGGGGATTTTCCAGTTGCTTGCTCACTTCCTAAGTATTCTTTGACCATCAATAAATGAAGAAATATTTAATTCACTTAAAAAAAGGCCCTCGTTTATCTGTAAAATTGCAGTAAATGGCCTGTGACCATGAGTAATATCCTGGAGTTTTCACCAAATTCTATTATTTTTATATTTTCTGAGTCAAACTTTGAAATTAAAATTAAAAAAGAAAAAACTCAGTAGTTGGCTCATTGTTATTCATCTGCTTCCTGTTGTAGGCCCATTATTTACAACAAATCCAAACATATTGACTAGCTGTTATTGTTGTTAAAAGCCATCAAGTTGAGTTGGTTCCAACCCATAGTGACCCTGTATAGGGTTTCTGAGGAGCAGCTGGTAAGCTTGAACCAAAGACTTTCCAGTTCAAACTGACTTTCCAGTCCTGTGCATTAACCCACAGCGCCACACCAGGGCTCTCATTGGCCAGACAGAATACACTTTATGTACATAGCAGGTCTGGAAAAAAAATGACTCATACTTATTAACAAACCAACTTACATAAGCAAAGGAAAACAAATGCAAAATGGAAATGTTTACATAAGCAGAGTCCAGCTGGTAACTATCTGGATGCATAGAGTATATGCTATTTTGAATATACATTTTTCATGAGTCGAGTGGCCAGTTCTCTGAAGAAAAATTTGTGAGAGACAACATTTTCATCAACGTTGAAAATACTGAGACATAATTAAAATATGGAATGAATTGTCAACGGGTGTTTAATTTAGCCTAAACTATCTAAAAATTCCTTTACAAACTGGAAAACAAAGCATTTGGAATAGTTCCCTGTCTCAATTCCATTTTATGTTTCTAGAACTAATTATGGAGAAATACATGACAATCAAAAGAAGGAAGAGTTGTTAGTTCATCCTGAGCCCTCAGAAAATATTACATAGAATCTACTGTTATAGTATTGCTTTTACCAAAAACATCAACAACAACAACAAAAACTAAATTCACCATTGGTTGCTGTTGTTTTGTGGCATGGAGTCGGTTCCGACTAATAGCAGCCCTGTACAGGGTTTCCAAGGCTGTGAATCTATATAGGAGCAGAACACCTCATCTTTCATACTGCTGCCCATGAGATTAGCAGCCCGATTCGTAAACACTATACTAGCATAGCTCCTTAAACTCACCAATAACCAGAGGTTATGTGGGAAGTAGTAGAAGCCTAGGATTTCTGGTCTACCTTCCATATGCCAGACGGGTGCACTCTAACAAAGTAAGTATGGATTCATATTTTAAAACTGTGATGAGATTAGTCATAAGTCAGAGGACTTCAGTATATGTAACTTTTGAGTTGCGTTTTGCTCAATTCCTTCTTTTTGGTTTTAGCGGTGACTGAGGAACAGAAACAGTAGATTTGATCAAAATGTTTTGGTAAATTTAAGTAACTGACTCCCTCCTTTCCCTGACCCCATGGTCCCCAAGGAATTTAAAAATATTCCTCAGCAGAGACTAAAAGTCTAGAAAAAGAAAAAGAACAGAACTTGACATCTGGAAAAATATAATTTCTTGTTTCATTGACAGAATTAAAAAAATAAATAAATAAAGACTTGGTAGCATATTGGTTATGATTTGGGCTGCTAACCACAAGGTCAGCAGTTCAAAGCTACTAGCTGCTCTATAGGAGAAAAGTGAGGATTAGCAGGCTACTCCTGTTAAGATTTACAGCCTTGAAAACGCTATGTTCTTGTTAAGTGCCATACATTGGTTCTGACTCATAGTGACCTGTATATGGTTTCTGAGGTGAAAGTGGTGAGTTTGAACCACTGACATTGCCTCTCAAACTGACCTTGCTGTCCAGTGCTTATCCAACAACATCACACCAAGATTCCACTATGAGTTGGAACTGACTCAACAGTACATCACCAGGTATATTCAACTGAATGTCCTTTCTGTTGTCTTGTTTATTGTTTACAAATATCAAAAATATTCTAACTGCAGTGAGCAATTGTATGCATGTGAATGTGTGTTTGTGTTTAGCAATCACTGATCATTTTTCTCTCCTGAGTGTCACAGATTCAGTTGTTGTTGTTAAGTGCTTTTAGACTGGTTCTGACTCATAACAACCCTGTATAGAGTTCCAAGGAATGACGGGTTGCTTTGAACTGCTGACCTTGAGGTTAACAGTCCAGTTTTTATCCTATAGTGCAACAAAGTTGTTGTTAAGTACCATGGAGTCGGTTCCAACTCATAGTGATCCTGCACAGGGTTTCTGAGGCTGTAAATCTTTATGGGAGCAGAAAGCCTCATCTTTCTACCATGGAACAGCCGTTAGTTTCGAACTGCCAACCTTTTCGTAACCACTATGCTACCAGAGATTCATAAATCTTTATGGGAGCATATGAGGCTTCATCTCTCTTCTGTGGAGTAGCTGGAGCATTTGAACTATCAACCTTGCACTTAGCAGTCTTGTGCTTATCCTATAGCAGCACCAGAGCTCCTAATAACATTTTAGAAAATGGAAATTAAGAAATCAAGTTATTTGTTTCGTGTTACAAAGATAGTAGGCTGTTGGAACAGAAAACTTGGGTTGCCCTATGTTGAGGAGAAACTGCATAGAGCTATAGAGATGGAGATCGCATGATGCTAAAAGGATGTTGGTGGATGAGGTAATAATAATATTGATAATGATGTCCATTGCTGGAGCTCATTCAATGTGCTGAGCACTTTCCATAGTTTATCTCATGTAATCCTTATTCCACTTATTTTAGAATGCCCCCCAAACAAAGCCACTGTGTTTGAGTCAATTCTAACATACTGTGACTCTGTATAGGGTATGTGAGTCTGGAAATCTCTGGACAAAGAAGGCCTCATCTTTCCCCTTGGTAATGGCTGCTGAGTTGAAACTGCCTACATTGTAACTCGTAATGAAGTACTTATCCTTAGTATCCGCCAGGACTCCTTGATTTTAGAATAAAAGGAAGTAAAACTCAGATTTAATAATTTGCCCATGAAATAGAGTTGGCAAACATTTGCAATATAGTTGGCAAATTGAATTTTGGTGTGAATCTAAAGTCAGTACTGTTGTATGTGTGCGTTCCAGTTTGACAATAAATCTCCATCTCAGCACGTATGTATATATGTATAAATCCACTTCATTTCTGATATTTATATTTTATGGGAAGTGTGAACATTTACAGAGCAAATTGGTTTCCATTCAACAATTCAAACACATTTTGTTTCAAAACATTGACAATGTCTTAAATGTAACAACACCATTTCCACTTTTATCCCGTGTTTACTGATTTTATTCATTCTTTTTTCCTATCCATTCCAGCCTTTTTGAGCATTATTGTTGTTAAGTGCCATGTAGTCGGTTCCGACCCATAGCGACCCTGAACAGGGTTTCCGGGGTTGTAAATCTTTACGGGAGCAGAAAGCCTCATCTTTCACCTGCAGAGCAGCTGGTAGTTTCAAACTGCTGATCTTGCAGTTCGCAGCCCAATTCATAACCACTACGCTGCCAGAGCTCTCTAAGTATATGCGACCCTTTTGATCGCCTATGGTTGGCTGTCCTAAGAAATATGTACCTCCCTGGTGTTATTGTTCACTGTATAGGTCTGTCTGTTTGGCTCTTCTGAAAGGATGAGTTCAGTTTCAGGCCTGAAGGATGTTTAAGGCCTGTAGTTTCAGGGGTTCCTCTACTTCTTTATAGTTAGCTTTGAAGCTCTGGGTTCCAGAAATGTCCCCCATATTAATTTCACTTGGTTTCTCAGATCTTTGTTGTACTGAGTCTGTATATTATATCTGCTAGTCTGCCAACTGGGTCCTCCTTATTTATTTGTTTAAAACAATGAAACACAAACAACTCTAATCTGTCACTATTTCATATTACCAAATAAAGTTCCCTAGAAATCTGAAACAAATTTCTGTATTATTAGGAGAAAGTTAACTATTCCTTAAAAAGTTCTTTAATGTTCCCCCAAAGAGTATACAGAATAAATTCTAGAACTTTCCATGCATATTTTATTTTGACATATAAAATAATTCCAGAGCATATGATGTAGTTCATACCTCTCTATGAAAACTCAACCTACTTCCACAGAAAGAATCAAGCCTAAAGGCAAGGTGAAGCCATACTGTAAAAATGAGTGAGTCCATCCTGAGGCATGAAAGTGATTTATTTTTTCCAGTCATGAGGCAGCAATGGCCTGGATTCATACACCCTCATATTACAGAGACCCTGAGTTTGACAGAGAAATGAGTCATCTGAGAGGACAAATGTATATCCCTAAAGCCAGATCTCCACATAGCTAATAATAAACTAATCAGGAGACTGGGCCATTTTTGTGGTAATTTTATCCATTTTACATTGCTTCATTATGCTTTCAAAATATACAATAACTTGGATTGAGTTATAGAGACATGCTAAGCAATTTTGCAAATGAAGTTGCTTGTGAATATGAAATATGTTACATGATAAATTTGAGATCCAAAAATATCTTCACCAAAGTGAACAATGGACCAAATCTAGAAAGATAAAATGTAGTAAGAATACACAGTGACAAATATAATTTTCCTTCTATTTTCACTGGGTATTTGCTGGTAAAGGGAAAGCTATTGAATATATATATATATTTTTATGATGTAACTCCATTAACATACTAATTTATCTCTTGATTCTGAATTTTGTAGTTTATTCCTTTGTGTTTTTTAATGAGTATTTGAAGATCTTCATAGTTGTATATTTTTATTTTTTCCTGTGTAATATGTATAATTTTCAAGGAGCTCTGGTAGCGAAGTGGTTATGAATTGGACTGCGAGCCGCAAAGTCAGCAGTTTGAAACTACCATCTGTTCTGTGGGAGAAAGATGAGGTTTTCTGCTCCCGTAAAGATTTACAGCCTCTGAAACCCTGTACAGAGTCGCTATAAGTCGGAACCGACTCCACGGCACATAACAACAACAATGTATAATTTTCAGTTGTGCTTCACATTTTGTTTACATCATCTGGACCTCTAGGTTAATCATAAATTATAGCGACAGTGCACTGAGATTCTACCTTGTTTCCCTAACAAGGAGATTTCCAAGATCACATTTCTTTGTCTTCAGTAAATGCAAGTTCCCTTTCTCTATAGGTGTCATGTTTGACAAGAAAGGAGGGCGAGAGAGAAAGACAGGAGGAATATAAAAAGCAGGGGGTGGGGGGAATCTACATATATTTGGACAGTAGAGTAAGCCTGGTGACTTCATAGGATAAGCACTGGACTGCAAACCACAGCATTGGTAATTCGAACTCTTCAGGAGAAAGATAAGACTTTTTGATCCCACAAAGACCTAACAGCTTCTGAAACTCTATACAAGGCCTTAATGAATCCGAACCAACTCAGTGACACTTAACAATGGATTTAGAGAGATAATCTAGAGCCAGCTGTATAAGCCAAAGAAGGGTGGTTCACAGACCACTGCTGGTCTATGTGTTTAACATCAGTCCATAGGAGTGGAAGTTCACAAACTGAGTGCACCTGCTTTAAAATGTTACAATGATTTAACAGAGTGATTTTATATCATTCGTAGCTAATAAAAAATACATAACCTTCATTTTGCAAGTCCTTTTATTTGTCATATCATTTTAATCTAATTTATGCTTTAAGCATTATTTTGCAATACTGGGAAAAATAAACTGGCCTTGATGGATTGGGAAGCATTCTCATATAAGGGACAGGGATAGTGGGATGGTAGTTAAGCTAGATGCATTTTATGATTCCCATAGGCATCAGTGTTTTATGTATGTAAATATTTTTACATAGTGACCTAGCGACCCTGTACAGGGTTTCTGAGGCTGTAAATCTTTACAGGAGCAGAAAGCTTCATCTTTCTCCTGTGGAACAGCTGTTAGTTTCGAACAGCTGACCTTAAAGTTCGCAGCCCGACTCATAACCACCATGCTACCAGAGCTCCTTTACTACGTGTTGTTGTTGTTGTTGTTGTTAAGTGCCGTCGAGTCGGTTCTGACATAGTGACCCTGTATAAGGTTTCCAAGGAGCAGTTGGTGAGCTTGAAATGCTGACCTTGCAGTTCAAATGGCTTTGCAGTCTGGCGTATTAACCCATAGCACCATTCCAGGACGTCCACCCTATATTGCATTCCCAACAAGTGGTCAGAGTTTGGGAATAGAGGTAGAAAGGGAATTTACATGTTCAAATCCTAGATATCCCATACTGTGGAATTCAGCTGATTTGGAATGCCTTTTTATGAGATGTTTTGAGCCACTTTATCCATCTAACCAAAGAATCCATACTAGCCAAGATTGATAGCTAGATGTATTAAAAGCCAAATTTATGATTCTGTAGCTTATTAATTCTCTAGTCATTTGATTCTTATTTCCAGAAGCCTATTCTATGACATGGTTTTCTGGGCATATGAAAGTCAGGGCCAAAGTGTTATAGTTCTGTGATGTATTGAGGCTGCATTCATTATGAAACCATTGCAATAACAAAGAAGCGTTTATGCAATCGCTTTTTATCTTTCCTAATGCTACTTTATTAGATCCAGTCCTGGTGTGGCACTGCAGGATCATGCACTGAACCACAAAGTCCTTTTGAGTAGCATGGTCAGCAGGTCAAACCCATGAGCTGCTTTTCAGAAACCCTGGAAGGTAGCTATGAGTTGGAACCGACTCTATGTTGCCTCACCACCACAAACCTGAGATCAGTGGCATTCGCACATGGGACATTTGCCCATAGATGCCTGTTGATGTCTCCTAAAATGTTTCTGGAGTTCTGGTGTGCCACTGTAAGATAAGCACATGATTGCTAACTGCAAGGGCAGGGGCTCAAACCCACCAGCCACTCCTCAGAAACCCTAAACATCTCATTAAACATAAAGCACACACACAGACACATATACATACAGACTTGGAGTATACATGTATGGAAAACAGATTTTTATCAAAAGTCAATAGACTAGAGAGTAATTTTTGAGTTTAAATCAACTCTGTGTGAAATAGATACAGAAATCAAAGCCTTAGCAACAGACAAGAAATAATTTGCATAAAGTAATTCATTCTCTAGAGTATCAGTGGAATAGCTCATGTGATTTTCATCTTCTTTGATTACCAGCAGTTACCCACAGACACATATACTACATGAACATTTAGTATTTATTTCTAGGGAATCAGTATATACAGATTTACTTTTCAAATCAAATTTTAGAAGCTAGAAACAGAATTCTTAGCATTTAAAATTTACTTTGAGACATTTTTTAGTTTTCATAGGAAAAAGAATCATTTGAAAATTGTCACACCTTCAGAAATTGTAAAGATTATATATAGTTTAAAATTTTGCTGATCAGTATTGTTGCCGTGTTTTCAAGTTAGTTTCAACTTACAGAAAACCTGTATAAGGTATCCAAGGAGTAGGTGGTGGGTTTGAACTGCCAACCTTGTAGTAGTAGTCCAGTAATTATCCGATAGTACCACACCAGAATGTTGACAATCAATATGGCAGCCACTAACCATATGTGGCTGTCAATACATGATGTTTTATAAGAATAAAATGACACCAGAAAGCTGAATCCTAATACTGAAAAAAAAAAGAAAAAAGTATTTAAAATATCTCAATATCTCATTAATGTTTTTCATACAAATTTGGATTGAAATGATAATCTTTTGCTTGTATTCTGCTAATCATGTATTATAATTACATCATTATAATACATGATTAGCAGACAATAGAGAAATTCAGTATCATCATTCAAAATAATACCTGGGTTCAACAGCTGAAAAGAACAACAATCGCTCATATACAGGTTCAAGTCTAAGTTGGAGAAAATGAAAATGAGTTGACAAGTATGACATTCAATGTATCCCCTGAGTTTAGAGACCATCACAAAAATAGGTACAATATGTAGAATAATAATGACTGAACACCAGACGAGTTATGGGATGACATTAAGGGCATCATATGTGAAGAAAGAAACGGTCATTAAAAGAAGGTAACAAAGAAAAGACAAAAATTAATGTCAGTAGAAACTAAGAAATTTTCTCTTAAATGTAGAGTATCTAAAGTAAATGGAATCAATGCAGAAGTGAAAGAGTTGAACAGAAAATTTCAAAGGGCAGCTTAGGAGACAAATTTACTATATTGAAATGTGCAAAGACTTGGCATTAGAAAACCAAAAGCGAAGAACATTCCTAGAATTTCTCAAGCTGAAAGAACTGGAGAAAAATTCAATCCTTGAGTTACAATATTTAAGGGTTTCATGCACAAACTATTGCTTGACATAGGAGTATCAAAAGAAGATGGATGGAATACACGGACTCATTGTACCAGAAAGAAGTAGTCCACATTGAACCATTTCAGGAGGTTGTTGTTGTTAGGTGCCATCGAGTGGGTACTGACCCATAGCAACCTTATGCACAGCAGAACGAAACACTGCCTGATCCTGGACCCAACTCACTACTGTTGCCACGCTTGAGTCCATCGATGCTGCCACTTGGCCAATCCAACTCGTTGGGGGTCTTCCTCTTTTTCTCTGACCCTCCACCTTACCAAACATAATGTCCTTCTCCAGTGATTTTGGTCCCTCCTGACAATATGTCCAAAGTATGAGAGGCGAAGTTTGGCCATCTTGCCCTCCAAGGAGCACTCTGGCTGCACTTCATCCAAAACAGATCTATTGTTTTTTTTTTGGCAGCCAATGGCACTTTCAATATTCTCCTCCAACACCATAACTCAAAAGCATTGATTCTTCTACAGTCTTCTTTATTCACTGTCCAACTTTCACATGCATATGAGGTTATTGAAAATACCATGGCATGGGTCAGGTGCACCTTAGTCCTCATGCTGATATCTTTGTTCTTCAGTGCTTCAAAAAGATCTTGTGCAGCAGATTTGCATAATGCAATACGTCGTTTGATTTCTTGACTGCTGCTTTCATGAGTGTTGATAGTTGGTCCAAGAAGAATGAAGTCCTTGACAACTTCAATCTTTTCTCTGTTGATGAGAATGTTGTTTATTGGTCCAGTGGTGAAGATTTTTGTTTGATTTACATTGAGATGTAATCCATACCGAAGGCCGTGCTCCTTGATCTTCATCAGTAAATATTTTAAGTCTTCTTCACTTTCAGTAAGCAAAGGTGTATCATTTGCATATCACAGGTTATTAATGAGTCTTCCTCCAATCCTGATGCCACATTTTTCTTCATATAACCCAGCTTCTTGAATTATTTTCTCAGCATACAGGTTGAATAAATATGGTGACAGAATACAACCTTGCCACACACCTTTCTTAATTTTAAATCATTCAGTGTTTCCGTGTTCTGTTCGAACAACTGCCTCTTGGTCCAGGTACAGAGTCCTTATGAGCACAATTAAATATTCCAGAATACTCATACTTTGCAATGTTGTCCATAGCATGTCATGAGCCACACAGTTGAAAGCCTTTGAGTAGTCAATAAAGCACAGGTAAACATCTTTCTGATATTCTCTGCTTCCAGCCAAGATCCATAGGACATCAGCAGTGATATTCCTCGTTCCACAGCTTTTTTTGAATCTCGCTTGAACCTCTGGAAGTTATCTGTCAATGTATGCTTGCAGCTGTTTCTTTATTAACCTTTAGTTAAACTTTACTCGCATGGGATATTAAAGAGATTGTCCGATGATTTCCGCATTCCGTAAATTATGTTACGTGTATATTTTAAATCTTATTTTTATTGGATAATACACTGTTTCCGATATCTGTAAATAATTCCTATCCTGGTACAATATCCAACAGAAAATTTATCTGAGACAACAAGCTAAGTCAGAGAAAGACTCTGAGATACAGAGTTCTTAATGGGAAATTTTAGATGAATAATAACTCCAGTTATGCTATATCTTTCTAACTATTACTGTAACTACTTTTAACTATTATCAACCCATGAAATGAACTTCAAACAGCTTTAATTGAAGTATAAAGGCCAATAGAATTTCACAGATTAATATTACATTTTAACATATCATCATGATTAAAAACATACTATGCTCTTGGGAAATTTTTCCATTTTCTTGCTGGATTATCACATCTAAAACCAAAACACTGTCTTGAAACATGCCTGTAATGAATACACTCAGATAGTTTTAATATTTATACTTATAGTCATTATTAACTTTTATGAGAACTTTTTTACTTCCTCAACCACTGCCTCATTCTAGCTCCTTGGTAGTTGTATTTGACTTTAATCTAAGTTTCTGTTTCTACATTTCTACTATTTCTGTAAGATGTTATGTTGTTAGGTGCCATTTAAGTCAGACTCAATTCATAGCTACCTTTAGCACAACAGAATGAAATACTCCACAGTCCTGCACCAGCTTCACCGTTATCATTATGTCTAAGACCATTGATGCTGCCACTGTATCAGTCCTTCTTGTTGGGGATTTTCCTCTTTTTCAC
Organism: Chrysochloris asiatica; assembly: GCF_000296735.1. NCBI lineage: Eukaryota > Metazoa > Chordata > Mammalia > Afrosoricida > Chrysochloridae > Chrysochloris > Chrysochloris asiatica. Next base: position 4,434,780 of record NW_006408593.1, on the reverse strand, counting down.
TGACCCTGCACTTTACCAAGTATAATGTTCTTCTCCAGGGAGTGGTCCCTCTTGATAGTATGTCTGAAATATGAGAGATGTAGTCTGGCCATCCTGACAACTAAGGAGAATTTTGGCTGTACTTCTTCCACACAAACTTGTTTGTTAGGAGTATTTCTTAAATAATAATTGTACTCAGTCATTTTTTTTCAGTGTTTTTGGCAGATGATACAAACTAATAAGCTGGCAGATAACTTGATTCCTGGTTTAGTTTGCACTAGCTTGCTGTTTTATTTTGCGCAGTGGACTTCATATCTGACTGAAATCATCCTAGATGTCCTTGAGGCCCTCCCAATTTTGTCTAGAATTTTGAGATCATAACCATTACATTTATTAAAGTAGTATGATGTTCTTTTCATATTATATAAAGTATATATAACATAAAATTCATGATTATGACCATTTTATTTTTTTTAAACTTTTTATCGTAACTTGGGTGATGAATTACAGAGAAAGTCAATTTTCCATTCAATAATTCATACACATTTTGTTTCATGTCATTGATTTCAACTGATTCAACTTTCGATGTCTCTCTGCCATCTAACTCATGGGTTGAACAACTAACTCTCTGATTTGGTTTCTAGGGAAAACAATAGTTAGGCTTACCATTTTGTCAAAGATTCTGGCTTCCTATTTATAACTCTTGCATTTAAAACAGAATTTGGTTTGTTTGAAACCAAACACAGTGACTACTTTGCCTCCATCAGTTGGTACTAGACTATATAGTCATTACATTTCAACATCTATCTTAGAGGGTGGGGCTTGATGGCAGATAGGATAGAGGTGCACCTTCAGCAATACCACAGAATACCAGAGGAAGTGGGTGCAGGGTAGAGCTCCAATACTCAGAACCACATAGGTTGGAAGATTTAAAAAGTTTGAAGGCTCATAGCTAGTGGAACTGGTAGCGGAAGTAAGAAATCCCGCACTTTAAAATCTGCCAGGCTCCATGGCCCAGAGCCAGCAGCTTGGGCGAGACCAAACAATGGGACCAGGCGGGGGGAGCAAGCAGACCCTCTGGGAATTAGTAACTGCAGGAACCGCAGACCAAAGGTAACAATATTATCTGTTTGGTTTTGCTTTGTTCTGACTTTTTTCCTTTTTTGTTATCTGTTCATTGGCTGTCTGTGCACCACCATTCTGGTGACTAGAGGGGTTACCCGACTGAGTGGACACCTCCACCCGTACCACTGGAGGGTTCTTCCACCACACATGCACACAGACCCTCTCAGCATTTAGAGACACTGGCCCTTCTTGCTTTTGTGTGCGTGGGAGTCAGTTCCAGCTCATAGTGGCCCTGCGCAGGATTTCAGAGGCTGGGAATCTTTGCGGGAGCAGGGGGCCTAGGCCATCTCCTGTGGAACAGCTGGTGGTTTCTAGCTTCCTGCCTTGGGCTTGGCAGCCTGATTCCTAACCACTATACTACAAACAGGCTTCTTGGCCAGCCCTGAACTGTCTATTAATAGGGAAAAGGCCAGAATGGGGTGAGGAGAGGGAGAGAGTTTAAAAACAAAATAGGATGAAAATTGAATCCTGAGGTACAGAGTAACAACAAACAGTGGCATCTTGAAATTTTATCAGATGGCCTTGAAGGCAAGAAGCTGAAAGAGGACATTAAAATCATTCATATTTGGCTACAGATGTTTTTTTTGTTTTTTCTTTTTCTTTTTTCTTTCTTCTCTCTCTCTTTTACTTTTCCCACAATTATAGACTACAGTATCCAGTCTGGTGGGTTTTTTTTGTGGTTTGCTTCTTGTTTGTAGGTTTCTTTTCCCTTCCCTTTCTTTTTTGCTGTTACCTGTTTGTTTGTTCTCCTATAGTTCTGTTGTGTTTTGGTTTTGTTCCCCCTTTTACCTCTAGGGGGCTCTTTCTTTCCCTATACTACCCAAGAAATTGCTGCCATACAGTTAAGGTACAAGCATATGCTATAAAGCCCCACATTTCAGGCAAGAACCAATACCAACTGTCAGACACTAGGGAGGCAGAAAACACCTACAAAAGTTACTCTCAGTAAAGCAGTAAGAAGAATGAAAAGGGAAGCCCACATCCTGATCACATCTACCTCGAGGCAATCAGGAAGCATAAAAAAATACCAAAACACACACTTAGTTGAGTATTAAAGCCACAGCTAAAAACTAAATATGTCCAAAAACAAAAACATGACCATATCAGCACACGTCCAGAAACAAGTTAAAATGTCTGAGACAAATGACCTAGAGTTAGACCTGGACTCCATTCTGGAAGGTGGGCAGTCCTTGGAAATACCTGAGAAGGAATTCAGAAAAATGATTATAAAATGTTTTAAAACACTTGACAATGGGGTTGAGAAAAATAAAGAAGAAGTCAGGAAAGTGCTACAGGAACAATCAGATAAGATAGATACAGCATTGGAAACAATTCAAAACCTACAGAAAGAGGTTCAAATGATTAATAATAGAATATCAGAGATAGACAATACACTGAAAGGGCAAAGGAGTAGAATAGAAGAGATGGAAGGCAGAACTAGTGAACTGGAGGACAAATCTCTCAATACCACTAAGATAGAAGAACAAGCAGAAAAAAGTATTAAAAAAATCCAAAGAAGGTCTAAGATTCATGTGGGACAACATGAAGAATAACTTAAGAATTATTGGCATTTCAGAACAGGAAGAATCACACAAGTCCACAGAAGAGATAGTTGAGGAGCTTCTAGAAGAAAGTTTTTCTAACATCCTGAAAAGTGAAAAGATAAGTACTCAAGAAGCTAAATGAACCCCAGGAAGGATAGACCCCAAAAGAAAATCACTGAGACATATCATAATCAAGTTCTTCAAAATCACAGAGAAGGGCAAAATCCTGAAAGCAGCTAGAGAAAAGAAAAGCATTACATACAGAGGCAAGCAAATCAGATAAACCTCAGATCTCTCAGTAGAAACCATGTGGGCAAGAAGGGAATGGAGAGACATATATAGAACCCTGAAAGAAAAAAAAAAAAAAAAAAAAAACAACTGTCAACCAAGAATCCTTTATCCAGCAAAGCTATCAATTAGATACCATGGTGTAATAAAGATCTATCTTGAAGTGTAATTCTGTCTGTGATAGGATAATATCATATACCTACAAGGAGGACTGAAGACCTCTGATAGCATAGTGGTTAAGAATTGGGCTGCGAGCTTTAAGTCCAGCAGTTCGAAACTACCAGCCGCTCCACGGGAGAAAGATGAGGCGTTCTGCTCCCATAAAGATTTACAGCCTTGGAAACCCTGTACAGGGTCGCTATGGGTAGGAAACAACTCTACAGCACATAACAACAACAACAACAAGGAGGACAGATCATTACCACTATTATTCAAATTCATTCACCAACCACTAAAGCAGTAATGATGAAATTGAAGATATCTTCCAACATCTGTGGTGTTGTGGGTTAATGTACTGGACTGCAAAGTCAGTTTGAACCACAAGGTCAGCAGTTCAAGCTCACCAGCTGTTTCTTGGAAACCCTATACAGGGTTACTATGGGTCAGAACCGACTCGATGGCACTTAACAACAATAACAACAACCATCATCTGCAACAGCCTGGTGCAGCACTGTATGATCTGCACTGGACTAAACAAGTGGTTCAAACTCATCAGCAGCTCCTCAGAAATCCTATTCAGAGTTGCTATGAGTCAGAACTGACTCATTGTCTCTTAACAAAAATAACCAAAATTTTCTGTCTGCAATTGATCAAACATATTTTCAAGATGCTTTGAAAATCACTGGTGATTTTCATCAATGCAGTGCAAAAGTTGGAAACAAAGAGAAAGGGTCAGTAGCTAGAAAATACAGTCTTGGTGATAGAAAAGTTTCTGGAGACTGCATGAAATAATTCTGAAAGACCAGTGACTTATTCATCACAAATACCTTTTTTATACAATGTAAAATGGCAACTATGTCACCAGATGGAATACACAGAAATCAAACTGACTACATCTGTGAGAAAAGACAGTGGAGAAACTCAAATATCATCAGCAAAACAAGGCTAGGGGCTGAATGTAAAACAGAAGATCAGAAATTGCTAATATGTAAGTTCAGGTAAAATAAAATTAAAATAAATCCACAAGCACCAAATGATTACTTTGAATATATTCTATCTGAATTTAGAGACCAAGTTAATCTCAAGTGCAGAATCAATGCATTAGATGTTCATGACCAAAGGTCAGAAGACTTGTGGGATGATATAAGAAAATAGTAAAAGATCTTTAAGAAGGTAGGACAAAAAGGAAAGATAAAATAGATGTCAAGGAGGAGGCAGGAACTGGAGTGTGAGCAAAAGCTGGTGGGCACCTTGGCCAGAATCACCACTATCAATGTGGTGAAGGGTAAAATCCAGGTTCTGCAGCAACAGGCAGATGATGCCAAGGTGAGGGTTGAACGCCTCCAGTGGAAAGTGGAGGGAGAAGGGCTGGCTCGGGAAATGGCTGAGGTAGAGGTGGCCTCTTTGAGCCATAGGATCCAGCATGTTGAAGAGGAGTTGGACCATGCTCAGGAATGCTCGGCCACTGTCCTGCAAAAGCTGGAGGAGGCAGAGAAAGCTGCTGATCAGAGTGAGGGAGGTATGAAGGTTATTGAAAACTGGACTTTAAAAGTGGAAGGAAAAATGGAACTCCAGGAAATCTAGCTCAAGGAAGCTAAGCACATTGCAGAAGAGGCAGATCAGAAGTATGAGGAGGTGGCTAGTAAATTGGTGATTATTGAAGGGGACTTAGAACACAGAGGAGCGAGCTGAGTTGGCAGAGTTCAGTTGCCAAGAGATGGATGAGCAGATCAGACTGATGGACCAGAAACTGAAGTGTCTGAGCGCTGCTGAGGAGAAGTACTCTCAAAAAGAAGACAAATACATGGAAGACATAAAGATTCTTATTGATACACTCAAGGAGGCAGAGACCTGTGCCCAGTGTGCTGAAAGATCAGTAGCCAACCTGGAAAAGACAACTGATGATTGGGAGATAAACTGACATGCACCAAAGAGGAGCACATCTGTACACAAAGGATGCTGAACTAGACTCTCTTGACCTGAATGAATTGTAGGGCACCCCAGTCCTGCCCTGCTGCTGCCCCCACCTTGACCCTCACTCCACTTGAAGCCAGCCTGCCTGAAGCTGACCTTTAAACTCAGGGCTGATCTTTAACTGGAAGACTGCTTTCTCCTCTCTCCACTCCCCCTTCCCCTCAATCATGTGTTTGTTTTTTCCCCTGCCAAATTATCTCTGCCTCTCCCCAGAAATCCTAACTGGGCCTAGGGGCTGAGCATCTTTGGGAACAACATTTTAGGGAATAATGAGAGCACAGTGCAAGTGTCTTTAAAAGCGTGTTGTAATATACACATTTTGTAAATGCCTTTTTTGGTCTAGCACCCTATGTGGCACATTCCAAAGAACTCCACAGCTCCAAAGCAGCATTCTAATGCCTTTCTTTTGGAAAGTAACTTTTCAGCTTAATACATATTGCCCTCTCCATAGAGAGGAAAAGAAGCATGGGCCTGCCTTACTGAGGGCCAAACATAGCCAAGGGAAAGACTCCGCTCTGGGAACCCTCATTGCTCTGTACAATGCTCCAGCCGAACCAGAAAGGTGATTCCAGGAGCAGTTAGCCCAAGAGGGGAAAAAAATTAAGTGCTTTTCAGGTTTTCAGCTTTAAGTTATCTTGGTGCAAGGTGAATTTTTACAATATTTTATTTTTTCAGAAGAGAGCAAACAAATTAATACCATGAGAGCTCAGTCTGAGATCTCATCATTGTCCCGACCTTTCTCCATTCCCTTCCTAACTACTCACAGAATGGATCTTGTGTCCCTCTCTCGGGTGACCACTTATTTGCTCTCCTGCCTTCTTTTGTAAGAAAACCATTTGATACTGATTTTGCCCTATGAAACTCATCTCATCACCCTATTCTGGCTCTGAAGCTGCTGTCTCTCAAAATGCCATTTCAAAGTGCTTTGTAGCAGTCAGTGTTGGAGAAATCTTGAATATCTTACATAAGAGGTTTTTTTTTGTTGTTGTTGAAATATTATATATTACTTTAAAACTGCACGTCTCTGGGGTTGGGGTACATCGGCCACTCCATCTGACTGATTTCTCTCTGCACTCTGTAAGCTGGCAGTGTGCTCATCTTTTAAAAGTCCTTTCCCTATCCAGCACCCTCTCCCCCGCCTTTTTGGTGAGGTTTCTTGAAGGTATGTCAGGTGATCATCCTGAAGATTAGTGACTTCACATGGACTCTCCTTTGGTGTGGTCTCCTTTGGGTGCCGATTGGGAGCAAGAGATACCAATATTGCAGCTGTTTTGATACTGAAAATTCACATGTGTCTTTTGTTTTTGTTTTTGAAATAAAGAACCAGTCTCCTCCAAAAAAAAAAAAAAAAAAATGATAAAAAAAAAAGGACATAAAAAAAAAAAAAAAACATGTCAAAAGCAATTTTGAAACTTGCTCGTGAGTGTAGGAAAACTAAGTGTATGGAAAAAATGAGGAAGTAAAAGAGCTGAACAGAAAATGTCCAAGGGAAGCATAAGAAGACAGAGTATTAAGAGCTGTTGTTAGTGGTACCTGGACACCATCTAGTCCTTCTGGTATCTGGGTTGTGGAGGCTATTGTTTATGTGGTCCATTGGACAAATTGCTTCTGTACACCTTCAGTTTTCTTCGCTTCGCTTTTCTCCAGAGAGGGACAGACTAATAGTTGCACCTTAGATGGCTGCTTACAAGTTTTTATGACTTCAACCCTGTGACATTTAAAAATGTACTGTTTAGTTGTATTTAATATGAGAGCATATAAAAAAGTTTGTGGAAAAATACAATTTTAAAAGAATGGAATTTTTCTGTGGCCTTTTTGAAGACCCCTTGTATATTCAATATGTTTTGTTACTATCATTGCCTAGTTTCAGAATGTTTTCATCACTCGAAAAGGAAATCCTATACCAATTAAGCACTGACTTTCCATTCTTCCCTCAGCCAAGGCCCTGACAACCACTAATCTGACGTTGATACGAATTCTCCTGTTATGAATAATTTATATGAATGGAATCATATGATGTGGGGCTTTTTGTGACTTGCTTGTTTCACTTAGCATAATGTTTTAAGTGTTCATTCATCTGATAGCATCTATGAATACTTCATTTTTTCATTGTCAACTAATATTTCAGTATTCATGTATGGATATATATTTTTAACCTTCAAAAGACAAAAGCAAAAACCAGTTGCCATTCAGTTAATTCTGACTCAGGTGATTCATATGCTGCAACTTAGAACTGTGCTACATGTTGTTAAGTGTTGTCAAGTCAGCTCTGACTCATAGTGGCCCTGTATAGGATTTCCTATACATAGCGGCTGGTGAGTTTGAACTGCTGATCTTTCAGTTCAAACCAGTCTTGTGGTCAAGTGCTTCTCCTACAGTTCCACACCAGATTTCAGAGAGCATATTATTTTCATGGTTGTGAAGCAGAACATCAGGTCTTTCATTCAAGGTACTTCCAAGAACACACTTCACTCCATCCAGGTTTATCTTTCTTGGTGGTAGACAGCTCCCTTTTTCTCTACTCCCTTCTCTCTCCTTTAATCTCTTTTAAGATGAAGGATGATGTAGTCTGCACACCAGGAAACTCCCCTAACATCAGATCTGGTCTGTGACTTGAATAAGGGTATTGCATCACACCTTAATCCTCTTTGGGAGCACTTTACGGTTTTGACACCCAAGGAAACATACCAATTTTCAGTTGATGGACATTTGGGTTGTTTCTTCATTTGGCTATTTATGAATGCTGATGGTGTTAACATTTGTGTACACGGTTTTGTTGAATACTTTTCATTTTTCTGGGTATATATTTAGTAGTGGAATTGCTGTATTATATGGTAATCTTTCATTTACCTTGGATCTCTAAGATCCAAGGACAGAGTCTGACAAATTAAAGAGCTTAATTGAAAAATCAAAGCAGGAGAGCTACGTTAATTCCAGATCCAGATAATTAACCTGTGGATATTTAAGTTATAATTCTTAAATTATACTTTAATGTATAATATTTAATATACAAATAAGTGCTTGAACCTAAGGAGTCCTAGTGTAGTGGTATAAGATAATGCCATAGACCACAAGATGGGTTTGAACTGCAAGGTGAGTGATTCAAACCTGCCAGTTGCTTCTCAGAAACCCTATATAGAGTCACTATGAGTTGTAACCAATTTGCAACACTTAACAACTACAACAACATGTGACCGGTAGACTAGGGGAACAAGCAATATCTGTTTGAGGACCTTGTTGTGGTTGTTAGGTGC
>NW_006408593.1:4395615-4424336 GCF_000296735.1 Chrysochloris asiatica | reverse complement strand
CTGACCTTAAGGTTCGCAGCCCGATTCGTAACCACTACACTACCAGAGCTCAATACATATATTTAAATCCTTTCTCTTTATCACCAAGGACCATGATTATCAAATTTAACTTTTATTCCTTTACTAAAACCAAAGGTTGTTGTTAAGTGCCATCTAGTGGATTCTGACACATAGCGACCCTGTAAGGGCTTCTGAGGAATGGCTAATGATTTTGAACCACCGATCATATGGTTTAGACTGACCTTATGGTCCAGTGTTTTATCTCATAGTGCCATACCAGGACTCCACAATCAAAGGTAGCAACTCCCAATACTCATTTATGCCTTAAAATTATTAATAAGAACCTAAAGAAAACTCCCTGAGACATATGATTTCAGTTGCAAACTTGCTGAGTCATACTCCTCTGGCTTTTTATTTCATTGCTGCCTGCTTCTTAAGATGTGATATCAGACATCTGGAGAACAATCAGCAAAGAGAATCCCTTGTTGGAACTCTATTCATATTGACATACAGATTTTGCTTTTAACATTGGTGATCTCAACATGTTTCTTTGGGTGGTTGAAACTGTATATTATAATTAATTTCTCAACAGTTATTCCTTCACAGCTGAAAAATCTACAAGAACCATGATGATATCACCCTCATTGCCTTAGATTTTTTTCAGGATGTGGAGTATTATTGAAAGAAAGTATCTTGTTCTTAAAAGTCATGAGTTATATATGAAGTCAGATATAATTCTGTCTTCATTATGTAGTGCTGCAATAATAGAAATACCACAAGGGTGGCTTTTAACAAACTGAAATGTATTCCATCACTGTTTAGGAACTAGACGTCTGCAACTCTAGTGGGAAGACGTTTTCTTTCTGTTAGCTCTTGGGGGAGGTCCTTGTCATTTTTCAGTATCTGTGGGTCAGGTGTTCCTTGGATATCACCATTTGTCTTGTCATCAGTCCTCCCCTGAGTCTAGAAGGTTCTTAGAGGAGGGACCCAGTTCCCAGCTCTTTCTTGATGGTAATCAGATCCCATCTTTTCACCTTGCTGCTCTCTCCTGTAAGATGTAGGATGATGCAGCCCAGACCCCAAGAGAACTCCTCTTCCATAGGATCAGGGCTGTGATCTGATGTTGCATCCCATAATATAACTGCAAAATTACATCATTACATAACTGCCAAATCACTAATAAAGCCCATCCAAATTGATATATATTTTTGAGGGAAACAGTCCTATGCAAGACATTCACAGGGTTTGTAATATACCACAAAAGAAAAGAAAATAAAGGAAACCTTCAGTAGGTAATTTTTCTAGTTTGAAATCCTTCTCAGATTATTTATGAATCTCTTTATTTTCTGTTAATTTCTCTGGGGAGCCCTAAACTGCAATGCACTTACAAATTCCAATTCATAACTGTATTACACACGTTTTAGTCTGACTAGGTTTTAGTTAACCTCAAAGAGTCAGTGTATGCACATCTACAAAGATGATTGCCATATGATTGCTTTCATTTGTGGCTTTAGGCTCAAGAAGAACTTTACACTGTTTTCTTCCAATTTTCTGTCTGTTTGACAATTATATCGTGATTGAGTTTCACAGATGTGTTTACTAGTGGAAGATAGTGTCTGTCTGAAAACTTAAAACCTGCTACTCCCTTGGCAGGGAAAGTCTTTGGATTCTTGGAGCAGTATAAATTAGTCAACTACACTGTTTAGCAATCCATGATAAAAATATTTTAAAAATTCACTCATCAGCCTAGAATGGAGTCACACAAATATGGAGAGCAACTAGTTTTCTAGATATATCCAACTGGATACTCAAATTACAGCAGCCAGTAAACACTTGTATTTAGGAGAACTGGGATGTCACCGTGCCTGGGTAAATACATGTCCTTCAGATGTTGATAATCAACAGATATGATACCTTTGTTGTGCATTTATACTTAGAGCTCCAGTGGGTAAGCACTGTAGTGAGTACTTCAAAGTTGTCAGTTCAAACCCACCAACTGCTCCCATAATCCCTTTTCAGAGTCACTATGAGTCAGAACCATCTCATCAGCACACAGCAACAACAACTTTACTTAAAACTAATTTTTTATCAAAGCTATAAGTTTATATGATTAGCAAAAGCTTTGAATTATTAAGTTATCTAAAGTCATTGCATAAAATTTAGTGTAAGACAGATTTGCGTATTGTTTAAAGTGGGTATGATTTTTCAGGAAACATAAAATTTTAGTTTCTGCTGTTAATGTGTTGCTAATTAATTTTTGGTAAAGGAGGACTGAAAATGAGATCTTTAGATCTTCACAGAACTGGTTCTGTGTACATAGGTGATATTTTATAGCTATTTTCATAGTTACTGAATTGCAATCCTTTCCAGGTAAAATGTTTTTCCATATCCTACCCATCCATTCCCTTTTGTCTGGGAATGTATGGAAACCTTTAAAATGCCAGGAGAAGTTGAATTGGCTGTTTTGTCTCCTTTCTGCCCCTTGGTATGAGGGCAAGTTTGTTGTTGTTGTTAAATGCCATCAAGTTGATTCTGACCCATAGCAACCCTGTATAGGGTTTCCAAGGAGCAGCTGGGTGAGGGCAAGTTAGGTGGTCAATCATCATCTCAAAGAAGGAACACGGTAAGAACAAGCTTGATCTCCTTAGTACAACTTTCTCAACATTTCATTTGGGTTTGTTATTGGAATATCATTTGAGTTTGTCACTGGAATATCATTTGAGTTCTTATGTGGAAGGTATATTTTAGTTGCTTTAAAAAATTAAAAGACCTTATCTTTTTTCTGCTTGCTATGAGTAATATTTTGGAATTTTTTTTAGAAGGGGCGACTGGCACATGCCCTTGGGCAGACTCGCTCTGATTGTACCTCTGTGTGGCTGCTTATTCTCCTCTTGCCTCAAAAGTAGCTGCAGCTCATCAGAACTCTATTCTCAGTAATTGGTGAAACCTTTTTGGAATCCTTCAGGCTGTATAAATGTCAAATGTTGCTGCTATTGCCGTTATTAATGGGACTTTGGGTAGAGAGGGAGGAGGAAGGAATAGCTCGACTGTATTAACATGCATTGACTACATATTGACTATGAAGAAGAATTGTATCTGCAGGAAGAAAGTTCAATTTCCATGATTTAGGAGGCAATTGAGAGACAGCAATCTGGCTAAATAGAAAGGAATGATTTGCTCTTTAACAAGCAGTTAGTTCTACCTGGGAGGGAAAATAACTGACTGGCTCCTTATAAATCTGCTCCTTGTTTTGTGCCTTGTGGTCTGTGTAAGGGCATGTCACACAACAAGAAATCCTCACAAACCCAGAGAGTTTCTTTTATCTTTTTGTACACACTGAATATACAGGAGGCCCTCAAAATATAAAGTAACTGATACAAAATTTTTGGGGAAAAAAGCTGATATTTTTTGCTTTTTTCTCCCCCACTGAAAAAAAAAAGAGAGAGAGAGAGAGAAATTGACTTCATTCATTCCAGGAATCATGTAGCCTTTCCAGGCTCCATGGCATCCATTCAACATATGTCAAACGCTAAGTGGACTCTGGCAGATTTTTTAATGGGGACATGACATGTCTTTTGTCAGGAGAGAGAAGGAAACACTTCCCTGTATTACTCTACTATTCTCCAGAGGAAATAAGGTGGGGAAAATGAAGGCCAGGTTCAAAGTCATCTATGTATTGTGACATACGCTTCAGCTTTTGTGCACTTTAGGATGATTACACATTCCACTGGATAGCAATTATTTAAAGTAACTCTTACCTTATTGTTATAGCACAATGTATGACTGCGTTCTTGCTGTGAATGCCAAGTTCTTCTGTTTTAGAGAGGAAGGAGTGAGTTTAGATGTCAGTTGAGATGTCAGATTGTAAATTGATTAGAAGGGAACTAGGCATTGCTTGAGTTTGGCCAATAGCATTTTAAGTGGGAAATTCTAAAGAAACTGAGTATGGCAATTTCCTTTAGAAGGAGCGATGATGTAATGGGAGTAGTCTGGGTAATGCATATTTGGCAGCTTGACAGAGAGAGAGTCATTTCTTAAGACAGAAGTTATCATCTGAAGGTTGCAGTTTCATTCTGAGCACTCCAACAAACTAACCTGGCGAACTTGAATAATTTATTGAACTTCTCTGAGTTTCACTTTTGCTATATATAAAACAAGTCTCAGTATCTAAAAGGGAGTTGTTGTGAAGATTAAGAGAGATAAGGCCAACTGATACTTTACAAGGATTCTAAGCCCACTCAAGGGGAAAAAAGAGTCTCTTCAATAAATGGTGTTAGAAAATCTGAATATACGCATATAGAAAAGTGAAACAGAATCCATGCCTTACACCATACTCAAACGCAGATGTAAAATAGATTAAGGCCCTAAATATGCAAAGTTGAACAGTGCATTATCTAGTGTAACAAAATTACCAAAGCAAAATGAATAAATAAATGGGACTGAAAAACTCAAAGAAGTTGAATTATACGAAGAAGAATGTGACATTAGGATTTGAGGAAGATTCATTAACAACCTGTGATGTGCAGATGGCATAACCTTGTTTACTGGAAGCCAAGAAGACTTGAAATGCTTACTGATGAAGATCAAAGACTTCAGTCTTCAGTATGGATTACAATTCAGTGTGAAGGAAGCAAAAATCATCACAAATGAACCAATAAATAATATTTTGGCAAAAGGTGAAAAAATTGAAGTTGTCAAAGACTTCACTTTTCTTCCATCCAAAATCAACACTCATGGAAGCAGAACACAAGAAATGAAATGATATATTGCATTAGACAGATCTGCTACAAAAGACCTCTTTAGACTGTTAAAAGAGCATAGATGTCACTTTGAGGACTATAGGGCGCCCGCCACAAGATATGGTATTTTAATCACCTCATACATATGTGAAAGTTGGGCATTGAAGAAAGAAGACATTAGAAGAATTGATGCATTTGAATTATGGTGTTGGCAAAGAATATTAACAATACAATGGGTTGCCAGAATAAGAAACAAATCTCTCTTAGAAGAAGTAAAACCAGAATCCTCCTTAGAAGCAAAGATGGCAAGAATTCATCTTTCGTACTTTGGACATGTTGTCAGAAAGGACCAGTCTTTGGAGAAGAACATCATGCTTGGAAAATCAGAAGTTCATAGAAGAAGAGGAAGACCCTCGATAAATTGGTTGACACAATGTCAGCGACAATGGGCTCAAACACAGCAAGCATAGTGAGAATGGCACCGGATTGTGCAGTGTTTCATTCTGTTGTGCATAGGGTCATTATGAGTCAGAACTGCTTTGATAGCAACTAGCAGCAATAAGGAGTCATGGTGTGGTGTTAATGCACTGGATTGCAATGCCAATTTGAACTACAAGGTCCAAGGTTCAAGCTCACCAGCCACTCCTCAAAAACCCTATATGGGGTCGATATGGGTCAGAACCAACTCGATGGCACTTGACAACAACAAGGAGGAAATTAAAGTGGCCATCAAACACATAAAAAGATGCTCAACATCACTATCCATGAGAGAGATATTAATCAAAACCACAATGAGATACCATTTCACTCTCACTTGGTTGGATAAGAAAATAATAGCACATGCTAGTGATGATTTGGGGAAATTGAAACCTTTATTTATTGCTGGTGAGAATGTGAAATGGTACAGCTTTTGTATAAAACAATATAATGGTTCCTCTAAAACCTTGAAATAGAACTACCACATGATCCAACAACTACATCATTGGTATATACTGAAAAGACTTGGAAGCAGACACTCAGATTTGTACACCAATGTTCACTGCATCACTATTTACAATAGCCAAAAGGTAGGAACAAACTAAATGCCCATCAGCAGATAAATTAACAAATGAAATATGCTACATCCATACAGTAGGATATTACTTAGGCAGTAGAACAAATAAATTGGTACATGCTACAATATGGGTGCATCTTGAAGACATACTAAGTAAAATAAATCACAAAATGACAGTACTGTATGACTTCATTATATTTAAATAAAATAAAGAAAAGGCAAATGTATAGAGAATGAAATTCATTAGTAGTTACCAAGGGTGAAAGGGATGGGGAAAAGCAGTAAATGGTGATAAAAAGATTTCATTGCTCAAGGGTAGGGTGGTCCAGTTAATTATTATAATTAATGTCATTAAGTTGCATATTTGTAATTTGGCAAAAGTTGTAAAATAAATTTATCTAAAAATTTTAAAAAGAATGACTAACTTGAGATTTTGTACAATCAAAAACATCATAAAATTTGGTTTCTTGGATTGGAGGTTTATGGTCATAGCTTCAGTCTAATTTTCACAAAACATCCCAGTTAATTGGCCTAATAACATGCCCATTGTCTCTGTACCACCTTCTAGCTCGATGTATAGTTCTTAAAGTCCTACAAGCTTACAAATGGCCATCTAAGTCCTGACAACTGGCTTTTATTTGCCTGTAGCAACAGGGAGAAGGGGAGTCAGGAGTAGAAGGAGAATAAGGAGCTCAGATAGTGTAGTGGTTACAAATTGGGCTGAGAACTGCATGGTCAGCAGTTCAAAACTACCAGCTGTTCTGTGGGAGAAAGATGAGGCATTCTGCTCCCATAAAGATTTACAGCCTTGGAAACCCTGCACAGGGTCGCTATGAGTCGGAACCGACTCCACGGCACACAGCACCAGCCACCATGGAATGTGGAGTCCTATTGTGGCAATGAATGATAAGCACTGGAATGCTGACTGCAAGATTTGTGGTTCTAACCACCACTTTCTTCTTGAAAACCCTAAATAGGGTTGCTACAAGTCAGATCTGACTTGGTGGCACTTAACAACAACAATAACATGGATTCTGTGGGTAATTGTCTCCATGAACAATGGCCGCCTTTGTCATAAAACCAGAAGAAAAAAACAAACAAAAAAACCAGGCTGGTGCCAGGAGACCATCAGTGAACATTTTGATCAGAATTTCTATAGCAGAATCCTGATCAAAAGGGGAAAAACACGAAATAGAATTTCACATTTTTGTGGATGCCAAACTTGGTGGAGTTATTGGTGAATGAACAAACCCTTAAAATTATGACCCAGAGATAATTTTAAGACTTGATCCATAATAACCCTTGAAGTCTTCGTAAAATCAAACAATTTAGCGAACTTAGCAAAGAATGTCAGCCTTGAGCATTATGCTTTTTTAAGAACTATCAATAACAACTAAACAGATTGGTTAAGAACCTTAAGGGGCAGTGAGTTTATGTTAATGGGGGAGGAACCACTCAGAACAGAAGGATGAGACTGGTTGTACATCATGAAGAATGTAATTAATATCATTGTACATGTACAAAGAGTTGAATTGTTGTGTTTTTTCTGTCTGTATTCTCAACAACAACAAACTAAATTAACAAAAAGTATGTATATTTGAGACCAAAGGGCAATAATTACTCTAATGCAAAGTTGAGACGGTAAAGGGGCAAGGAGAATGTATACATATATGTGTATAAAGTGTGGCACTAGAGTCCTAGTGTTGCACACTGGACAGCTAACTTCAAGGTCAGTGATTCAAATACACCAGCTGCTCTATGGAATTCCTATGCAGAGTTACTATGAATGAAAACCGATTAATCAGCCCTTAACAACAACCACCAAGCTCAGTAGCAACATCTCTGTTTTATTCTTGTGTTTTGTATTTTTTTTTAATTTGTTTTTTAAATTTTTAATCAATCAAGCTAAAACTATGTCAATTATGTTGATCTTTAAAGAAAAACATCTTTTGGGTTTCATTGATTTTTCTTTATTATTTTTTCTCTTCTGTTTCATATGATGTTTCTACTTTAATCATTATTATCTTATTTGCTTTAATTAGTTTGGACTTAGTTTGCATCACTTTCTGATTTCTGAAAGTTGAAACTAAGAGTTATGTCTTGGGACCTTTCTCCTCCTCCTGTTTTTCCTTTTCCTTCTCCTCCCCACTCCCAGTTTAGCTATTAAAGTTTATGTATTTCCCTGCATTACATACATTTTGATATGTTGTGTTTTCATTTCAGAGTAAAAATATTTTCTCATTCCATTATGATTGTTTTTCTTTGATCCATGGATTTATTTGAAAAAAAAAAGTTTAATTTAATTTAGAAGTATTTGTGGAATTACTTGATGTGTATCTATTGTGGGGGACATATGGTGGCTCCATATGATAAGCAGTGTACGGCAACCTCAAAGGTCTCTTGTCTAGATCGCCATTTGCTCCGCAGTTGAAAGATGAGGCTTTCTCCTCCATCAAAGATTTAAAGCCTCAGAAACCATATACAGGGTTGCTATGAGTCAACAGCATTTGACAACAACAACAATCTATTGTTGAGATTGATTTTTATTCTGTCATAGTCAGAAAATACTTTATATTATTTCAATTCCTTTAAATTTATTGGGGTTTTTTCCGAGGCTTTTCATCTTCCTGGGAGCAGAAAACCTCATCTTTCTTTCCCAGAATGCCTGGTGGGCCCAAACCACAAACCAGCTGCAGGGCTCAAGCCAGGAATATTGCAGTTTGCAGTCCATTGCTTATCATACGGAGCCTCTGTTCTCCATTATTACTCAGAAAAAGTAATAGCTGTAATAATCCAAAACTAACCAAATGCACTGCCGTCAAGTCATTTCTCACTCATAGTAACCCTATAAGAAGATGCTTTCTGAAACCGTAAATCTTTTGGGGAGCAGTCAGCTTCATCTTCCACTGAGCAATTGTGGGTTTGAACCATCGACTTTGTAGTTAGGAGCCTAATGCCTAACCCATAGGGCCAGAATGGTGGTGGTGGTGGTGGTGTGCTGTGGTGTCGGTTCCGAGTCATAGCCACCCTGTATAGGGTGTCTGAGGCTGTAAATCTTACTGAAGAAAGAAAGCTTCATCTTTCTCCAACGGAACCTCTGGTAATTTCAAACCGGTCACCATGACTCATAATCACAACACTACCAGAGCTCCTATAGTGCCATGATAGTGCTTAACTATTGAGCACCTGACTGTTTAACAAAAATAGAAAGAACAACTAGCTTTCAAATGAATTAATCCATTTGATCTATTAAGGAAAACAAAGTTATGAGATACGGTATATCCAAATCTATTGAGAACCTCCTGGCACATTGAGTCAAATATTAGGTATACAAAGGAAAATGAGAAAGTCCTCAGTCTACAGTAACCTGTCAGAATTGCTGAAATTCTGACAGAACACCCGGGTGGTAGGAACAGAAACAGTGATTTTAGCAACTGGCATGGATTACACTGAATTTGCAGTTTAAGAGAGAAAGATGAGTCAAAAAGGACCCCAACATCTCTAACTTGGACAAACTCATGGATTCTGTTTGCCTTTCACTGAGTATAAAAGCATTCAGGAATGGGGATACCATTCATATGGGGAAAGAAAGACCAAAAAGTACATCTCCTCAAATAATGTCAAAGATCTTCCCAGTAAATGATACAACCCTTATATCAAAACGTTGTTTTACTAAGACAGATAGATGGTTGAATTGCCAGAAAATTCAGATGAAGCAATACGTCATTCATATTTATCAACGTCATTGAGATCCAGCAAAAAACTTTTAAAAATCATCCTTACATTTCCTTATATAAGAATCTAATTCCTGGAAAATCGTGGTCTTAGATTTTTTTCCCCCCTATTTATTACTCTGAAAATGAGCAAATAGTCAGAGGGATATTTCAGATAGCTGCCACCTGGATTTTTCTTCAGTAAGATAAATATTGTGTCAGTTTGCTGCCTAGTGCAGACATGTTGGCAGACATGTTTTCTGAAGCAGGCTAAGTCTTGATCAGGTTGACTGCTTCAGCTCTTGAGCCTCATTTGTTTCACCACCAAAGCTTATCCTAGAACAGAGACAGCTGTGCTTATGCTAAACTCTGATTAATCCAAGCTTTGTAGGCAAGGCTCAGAAACAACAAAAAAAAAAAGATCCCCTAGTCTACCAGTTTCTGCCTTCTGGTTAGGCTTGCTTGCCTTTTCATTATAGATGTGTCATGAAGGGGCCAGAAACACTCAACCAACTTGAAAAGACCTTCCCATCCAATTCATATATTATCGATTTGGCATAAAAGGGAATGTTAAATGCCCTAAAGAAGCTAATTCAGAAGGACTTCTCATCTTCACAGTCATCACAAAGATGTTTTCTAAGCCTAGAAATCTCACATATTTGCAATTGAGTAGGCTGCTAGAAATTTCCTAACGATGGGAAGTTTTCATCAACAGACACATTCATTAGCCTTTTTCTTTCTATGAATGTGATGTATTTGCTAGTAATTTGTACTATCTGTATGAATATGATTGAATAATTTAGTAACAATTTACTAACATGTCCATTAAATATGTATAATAGCATATATATGTCGTCCTGATATGGCTGTACTGGATAAGCACTGGACTGCCAACCACCCACTCCTCAAAAACTCTATACAATGTTGCTATGGATTGGAACCAACTCCACTGTACTCAACAACAGCTAAGTATATATCGAGTCAGTTCTGCATCATCGCGACACTGTATAGGATTTCAGGGAATAGCTGGTGCACTTGAACCACCAACCTTGCAGTTTGAACAACTTTGAAGTCCAGCACATCAATCCACAGCACCACACCAGGACTCTATATATACTTATTTATTATTAACTGAATCTGGGTGTAGATCCAATAGCTACCATTTTGGAACACTTGCACTGCATACAACGTAACATTCTCCTCAAAAACAAATAAGCAAATTAATAAATAAAGATAAAAACTTTGGGCAGAATAGCTTAGTGGTTCCGAGTCGGGCTGCTAACCTCAAGGTCAGCATTTGAAACTACCTACCTTTCCTTGGGAGAAAGATGAGGCTTTCTGTGCCCATAAAGATTTACAGCCTTGGAAACCCTATATAGGGTCGCTATGAGTCGGAAGCGACTCCATGGCACACAAACACCACCACCACCATTTTATACTGAGCTTCCTGCTATCTGTTGTGACTCTGTGACAGGATAGCACAGCTGGTTTGGGATTGTCACCCTTCCCCTTGGGTATCTTCTACTGTGTTTTTTCCTCACTGATCTCAGTGGAGAGCTGGGAGTAAAATCCAGGCAATCTGTTGGCCCACAGCTGCAGAGTGATTGCAATCTTCTTGCTTTTGCATTTCAGTTTGTCTGCTTATCTCTCTAGTGGCACAGACATGAGGACCTGCCATTTGCATCCCGAAAGGAAGCAGCTGATAGTCAATATGTGTAAAACTTTTAAAGTGATGGGAGACTTCAACTTTGATCTCTTTTGAGCTTTACTTCCAGTTTTGCCAGATGGATCCTGCAGGTCTCTCATTTAGTACCATTGGGGGACTCCTGTTTTCTTTGTATTGAGAGGTCAAAACACTGGGCCTATTATGTTTTTACTTTCCCTGTTACTCACTTTGTGAAATTACATTAAACATTTTTAATTACTTGTGTAGAAAGCACTTTATTCTATTAAGGAAGATATTTAATTATTAGCTTCATTTCTGGGAAGTAAGAATGTAGGGCATTTCTTTATCAGAACACATGTAATCAAATAGCACTGATAAAAATGTTGCTTTTATAACAAGCTCCTTTTCTTGATGTTTATCTGACATTCAGTTGGACTTGAGTTAAAGTGGAAGGTACAAGTTGACCAGTACACTAAGCTGGTGGCATTCCCACTGAAGTTGAGAGAATGGTAACAACAGGAGTCAGTTTTAATGAGACTGACACTCCCTGGAAAGGACATGGGCCATAAATTATCAGGCCACCGGACTAGGAGGTAAAAAGGAATACACAAAAGAAATGAAAGAAGTATCCGGGATCAGAATACAGTGGTCCCCTGTGGAGAGCAATCAAGGCTCTTCCAGAAAAGCTTGCAAGGACATGATTTATTACACCCAAGAGAATTAAAACTGAGTGTATATCACATTTGATTTGAGGAGGCAGCGTTTGAGAGAAATTGGATATTAAAGTATAAGAAATAGGGAATGTGCTTTTGATCCCCAAATTCCCAGACATTGACCTGGTCAGTTAGATAGTACTCTGATGTTTTCTTAACTAAAATGTATGAAGTAGTGTGCTCTTTCTCTTGAAGAAAAAACTTTGGAAATGTTTATGGAATTTAACATTTTATTTCTAGAAATGTACCACAATGCAATGCAATGTACAGTGTTGTTGTTTACTATCAAGTTGTTGTTTACTGTCGAGTTGACTGTGATTTCTACCCATCATGTGACAGAGTAGAAGTGCTCCATAGAGGTTTCTAGCCCATAATCTTTATGGGAGCAGATCCCTCCTAGGTGTTGATTCTGCAGAGCCGCTGCACCAGTTCAAACCACCAACCTTTCATTTAATAAGTGAGTGTACATCTTTTGCACCCCTAGGACTTCTAAATGCAATATGCATACATATATTGTGTTGCTGCTCTTATTAAGTGCCATGAAGTCAGTACAAACTCAGAACAACTCTGTATAGGATTTCTGAAGCTGTAAAACTTTGTGGGAACTGAAAGCCTCATCTTTCTCCCTTGAAGCAGAGGATGGGCTTGAACTGCCAACACTGTGTCTCGCAGTCTGATGTTTACAGAGCATACACACACACACACACACACACACATATATATCTCAATGCTGTAGGATATGCACTGGATCAAAAGGATGGTTTGAACCACCAAGCTAGTGAGCTAGTGGTTCAAACTCAACAGCTGCTCCTCGGAAACCCTGTGGGTCACAATCAGTTGGAACTGACTAAGTAGCACTTAGCAACACCACCAACATCATCAGACATTAGGTTTGAACTGCCAGTCGCTTGGTGCCAGTCCGACATGTATCCACAGTGCCACCAAAGCTCCTTAGGTGAGTATATAACTTTTCCATCTTTCACATTCATTAACTTTTTAGCACCACAGAATCTGGAGACAACCTCTACCCCTTCTATTTTATTTCCTTCTCTTTTTTCTGATCAAGTATTTTGAAAAGAACAAGCTCTACAGATGTTTTGTAAACAAAGAGGTAATTGAAAGCTTCTCTTGCCCTTCGGTGCCTTAATCTTTGATTATTTTAATGTTGGCAATTACAGTTTCCACTTATCTTCAGGTGCTGCTTTTTTGATGAGTGAAAATTAAATTGTGTACTAGTATGTCTGTCATTGGAGTATTATTCTTCCCATATAGTACCTTATCATTTACATATTTATTTTTTTACTCCGATCATAGAGCAACATTTTTTATTTTCTTTCTCTATTTTGGGGGAGAAGAATAGCTATATACTTTCTTGGATGATTTGGGATTAGCTCTTTGAAAGTACTAAGAACCCTATAACACTTAAATGGACAAGTAAACACAATAGTTACAGTGAAGATGAACTCTCCATATAACACTTAAATGGAGAAGTAAACACAATAGTTACGGTGAAGATGAACTCTCTTTGCTGAACCCTAATGCATAGAGTCCTACTGTGGCGCCATAGGATAAGCATTCAACCTAAAGGTCGGTTTGATGCACAAGGTAGAAGATTCAAACACACCATCTGCTCTTTGGAAACCCTATTCAGGGTCACTATGAGTTGGAATGGATGGCACTCAACAATAACATTATTTTAAATATTATTAATACTCACTTTTATTTATGGAATAATCATCATCTACTATGTGTACTCACAAGAGGTATGTAACTATGTCCATTCTACACTTAAGGAGAATATGAGTTGAAAGATTAAGTCAAAGGCTTTTGACAGAAACCATAGAGTGAGCATTGGGCTGCGAATCAAGAAGTCAGCAGTTCAAATCCACCAGCTGCTCCTTGGAAACCTATACAGGATCACTGTGAGTCAGAACTAACTAAACGGCACTCAAGAACAGCAACTGTAAAGGTTGGTAAGACCAGGGTGAGAGCCTGGGTTTAGGTGATTAAAAGCCCATGTACTTTCCAATACATTATCTTGCTGCAGGTCCAGAGGTTTTTCCACTACATTTGACATTTATTGATTTTAACAATCTTTGGGAGGTTAGAACATAAGCTAACAAAACCCACAAATGATTACATGTTCAACTGGTTACTACTCATAGTGTAATAGCAATTAGCAGACAAAAGGTAAGAAAACTAATAATGAAAGGTTATTAATTAATAATGATGGCTATATTCTGAAGCAGACAACATTTACAGTGGCTTCTGTGGATTTTATAGTCTTCGCAGTCTAACAAAGTAGTAATTATCTTACCTACCTTATCTATCAGAGTCCTAGTGTGACATTGTAAGATAAGGACTGCTAATTGCAATGTTGGCAGTTCAAACCCACCAACTGCTCCTCAGAAATCCCATGGAAGGTCACTGAGTTGGAACTGACTCAAGAGTCCTTCACAACCACATCCTATATACAGGTCCACGGAAATCTAAGGTTGATGAACAGCACACCCAAAATAGATGGGCCTTCATGTGTTAATTCAGACTATTTATATTGATGAGCTCACATATGGCCTGTCCTCTGCTGGGCTCAGAGGAAAGAAGAGGGCAGTACAGTGCTTCTGTCCTTTAGGAATGTACATTCCTGTAAGGGAAGAAACGAAGTCGTTAACTGAAAGGAATAAGCTTGTCATATAATGCGCATGACTGTTCCAGGTTATCAGGAAGGAAGGGGAAGCCTCGGTGTGGCGCTGTAGGTTGAGCACTGGTCCATAGGTCGGTTTGAACTGCAAGGTCAACAGTTCAAATGCACAAGCCACTCCTGGGAAACGCTGTACAAGGTTTCTCTGAGTTTGAACAGATTTGACAGCACTAAACAACAAAAATGATGAAAATGGAGCAAGGGCAGGTTAACGGGATGTTTTCTTAGTGGAGTTGGAGAAGACTTTTTTTTTTTTTTTTTTAGAAAATCACAATTGTACTGAAAGACAGAGATCTGTAGGGAAAAAAAAAGCCAAAATTCAACCCATTGCCACTGAGTTAATTCCAATCATAGCGACACTACAGGGCAGACTAGAACTGCACCCATGGGTTCTTGTGGTGGTGAATCTTTATGGAAAGAAACAGACTGCGTCATGCTCCCAATCAACAGCTGGTAGCTTCAAACCATGGGCTTTTCGGTTAGCAGTCCAACACTCAGCTCAACATGTTACCACAAGGATTCCTAGAAGAAGAAAATATCAGACAAGTAAAAAATCTCGAGACAGCACCTTCTAGATGGAAAAAAAAAAAAAAGTACAAACACCTAGAGCTGAGGTGGGGAACATCCCACCCTTGAGCAATATAAGACTTGCTAAATTGGCAACCGCAGTTTCAACCATCACATTGTTGTTGCTAACTGTCGTCGAGTTGGTTCCAAACCATAGTGACCCTGTATGGGACTGGTGAGTTTGAACTGCCAATTTTGCAATCCAGTGCATTAACTCCCTGAGAAATGTTTGAACAAATTTAGCAGACTGATTTTTAAGTTGATAATTTTGTATGGCCTGCATATGAAGTTGTAAATATCCAAATGGTCCTGGAGAAAAGGTTTTCCACCTCTGACCTAGAGGAAAGAATTAGGTCACGAGGCACGAGAATCTGAAAATCCCCAGGTAAGCTGGAACATAGGAATAAAGTTAGAGAAGAAGACATAGGTCTGATTAGATTGTCCTGGTGGAACATAAGAAGAGTTTGTATTTTATTATAAATGAAATTGGAAGACTTTGGACAATTTCAAGCAAGAAAATGTTATGATATAAATTTTAGGGGAAACTGTCGGGGTCTGACCTCGACATCGTTGTGTTGTTCACGAGTGTTTGGTTCACGAGGAGGGGAGATCCAGCGGCGATAGGGATAGCGAAAGAATACACAGACAAACAGAAGAAGGGAGACCATCAGGCACCCCAAAGCCAGGGTGGATACATCACTGGTGGGCAGGCTTGGGACTACAGGCATCATGGCCTCTGCAGGCAGAAACTCACTGCACTGCAATCTTTATTGCATGCCTTCCAACCAGTAATGCACCGCAATCTTTACTCCATGCCTACCAACAAGTAATGCACACCTAGGGAGGCTCGGGCCTCTGCTTTATTCAGGGGAGGAGCTTCACACCAAGCGGGGAGGGATCTTTACAGAAGAAGAATGGTATTAATTCAGACAAGACAATCTTTAAGATAAATTAAGCCAGTAAACCTTACTTAAACCAATATTCCTTTCTTCCTTACTGGGTTTAACCTTCACTTGGATCAAACTGATTGAACCCCGGGTGGTCCGAGGGCATTGTCCCCATTGTCCTTAATCCCGTATTCCCAGAATTTACCGCTCCACCCCAAGTGAATATACCCCGGGCAGTTCCTCTCCAGAGCCTCCCTGCTTAATCCCAGTAAACCTGTCCTTGTTCGTCCTCTGAGGAAGTTTTACTGTCGGTTCTAGGGGGAAAATCTTGACCTTAGAAATTTAGGGGAATACTGCATTTCTCTGTGGACATCCAGGGCTCATGTTTGGAATTAAATAAACATGACTAAACAATTTGATGAAAAACAATCTGCTATTAACTGCCAAGTGGCTTCATTTGTTACACTCAGGCCTATAGGGCCTTGAACCTCTGACCAGTCTTACATGGTCCACAACAGGAAACTACTCTGGATTCTAAGGGGCCAATTTAAGAGATAAATTAAGAGACCATTGTAGCTATAGCAGTTCAAATAAATCATGATTGGGAGTACGCTATAAAGGCATGAAGTGGCTGGTTGACACGCTTTCATGAATGTTTCGTTTCAGAATGGGGTGAGTAAGGTAGAATCCCCACTGACTAGGTTTCCTCTTCTCCAGATGGAGCTGGTGAAAGGGGATAGGGGATGACTCTGATAGGATTTTATGATTCAATTGTGAGTAATTGTTTGCCAGGATTAATTGTGATTTTCACAATTGTAATTGTCGAAGATGTGTAACTACAAGGGGTGAGTAGTTAATCTTTCATTTCAGGAATAGACAATCCCAGAACCATGAAGGAGGATGGTGGCGACAACAGAGATGGTAGCAAAGGCGATGACGTGGAGAGATAGAGCAACTGTGGGCTCTAGGCCCATGGACTCTGAGTAAGGCTGTGTACCTGTCGAGCAGGAGGCTGACTTGCAGAATGTGCTCTTAGGACATTTAAATGAATAAATATTATATTTGTGTGGAGCTCTGGTAGCGTAGTGGTTGCGAATCTGGCTGCTAACCTCATGGTCAGCAGTTCGAAACTACCAGCCGCTCCGTGGGAGAAAGATGAGGATTTCTGCTCCAGTAAAGATTTACAGCCTCAGAAACCCTGTACAGGGTCGCTATGGGTAGGAACTCACTCGACGACACTTAACAACAACAATACCACTAAAAAGTAAATAAATAAACCATGATGGTGATCTAGTGTTGAATGATTACAGCAGTGTTGAGCAGATTTTAGTGAATATATTTTAGATACAGAACCAAAAAGATATGTTGCTTGATTGGCTGTGGGGTTAAGAAAAATAGAAAAATGAAGAATGACTTGGAAGATTTTTGTTTAAGCCCACAGGTAGATGTTGGTGCTGTTTTCTGAGATAAAGAAGTCAAAGGAAGCAACAGTTCCATTTGGAATACAGCGGACTGTTCTCTTGGTAGTAAAAGCTTTGTCAGTGTGGTAGGTTACACGTTAGGTTGCTAACCACAAAATCAGCAGCTGAACTCCACCAGCTGCTCTGTGGGAGAAAGAAGAGGCTTTCTCCTCCCATAAAGATTGACAGCCTTAGCAGCCTTATACAGGGTGGCTCTAAATTGGAATGGATTGGAGAACACACAACAATCTCCAGTATCTGTGAGCGATTAATTTCAGAACGCCTCTCTATTCCAAAATTCACACATTCTCAACTGTCATGTATACAATGGGACTGCATTTTCATACAACACACACACATAATCCTGGACACTTTAAATCATCTATAGATTTTGTATAACTAATAATATGTAAATGTTATATAAATAACACTTTCTACTCCCTCTTGGAGTACTGGTGTGACACTGTGGGTTAATGCACCAGACTGCAAAGCCATTTGAACTGCAAGGTTGGTGATTCAAGCTCACCAGTTGCTCCTCGGAAACCCTGTATAGGGTCGCTTTGAGTCAGATCCAACTTGACGGCACGTAACAACAACAACAACAACTCCCTCTTAGCCTTTAAGGGATTCCTTTAACTACTTAATTTCTTTTTAGAAGCTTCCTTTTTTTTTTTTTTTTTTGTCTTCCTCCAATATTTGTGATCTGAAATTGATTGAATCTACACATGCAGAATCACAGATCCGAGTGAGGCATATATACTTATTTTCAAATTCTTATAATGTATGAAAGGATATACTGAGTAGGCAGATTAATTAATGAGTCCCTTCAAGAGAGATATCAGAACAAGAGATATAAATCTGAGCCATTAGCATATACAAATATTATGAGACTAGATTAGTCATCTTGAGAAAGTGTATAGAGAACTGATAAAAGTCTAGAAACAATTCTGAAGTGTTCTCTAGATCAAATAGAGAAAGACCAAACAAAGAAACTAAAATACTGTTGGTGAAAAAGATAGAAAACTCACAGCGACTCAGAAGAAAGTATTTCTTCAAAGAGAAACTAACTATTCACTTAGGTCAGCTTCTGCTGAAAGGTCAAGTAAAATGAGAGCAGCTAAGTTGACATTTCGGACATATTGTCCGGAGGAAACAGTCACTGGAGAAGGATGTCATGCTGGGTAAGGTGGAGGGTCAGAACAAAAGAGGAAGACCCCCAACGAGATGGATTGGCCAGGTGGCACCATTGATGGCGTCAAGTGTGGCAGCGGTGGTGAGGTTGGCCCAGCATCAGACATGGTTTCGTTCTGCTGTGCATGGGGTTGCTATGAGTCGGTTCCAACTCGATGGCACCTGGCAACAACAACAACAAAGTTGACATTGGATTTAGCAAAACAAAGGTCACTGGTGACCTAGACAGTGATATTAGTGGACCAGTTGAAACTGAAAACAATGTGGAGATAGATACAGAACAAAGAGGAAACACGGAATGAAGATAATGAATAGGAACCAATTTATCAGAAAGGTGTACTTTGAATGAGGTGAAGCGTGAAAGGAGTAAGGAAGATTTGTGCCTAACTCTTAACACTGCCTGCTTTATGCCTTCTAACCAACACATTTTTTTCTCCATTTTATCTTTTGCAATTCTAAAGATTATTTAGGTTAGAAAAAAACATGAAAATGGGAGGAAAAGTGGGTTCTTCCTTTCCCAGGGGAAGTAACATGAACAAATCTGAATAAATAATAGTCATTTACTATAAGAATCCTCTTTGAAACTACGGTATCAGCTTTGGACACTGTGGAGACACTGCTGCCGCAAGCAGAGATGATGGTTTGGTGTGCAGTTCAGTGGGTTCTGACTCAAAGTGACCCTCTATTGGGTACATCTCTATGGTAGCAGAAAACCTCATCTTTCTCAGCATGGAGAGTCTGATGGACTTGAACTGGTAATGTCACAGTTAGCAGAACAACACAAAACCCATAAGGGCTCCTTAGTGAGAGGAGACAGATAGTAAATATATAAATGAGTAAGAGAAATTGTTTTTAGGTGGCATAAAGTGTTATGGGGAAGAGTACAGTAGAGGAGATACACTGAGTTTGGAGGTGAGAGCATATAGAAAAATGTACAAATATTGATGACAAAGCCACAGTAATAAAATGACAACAACATAAAAGACTATCAATAAATATTGGAAGCATGACATAACATGGATGAATCTGGGGGACATAATGCTGTTTGAAAGAAGTCAATAACAGAAAGAAAATATTGTATCAGACCGTTACTATAAAAACTCAGGAAAAGCTTTTCACACAATATATACTTTTGATTGGTACCAGCCATGGGAGATTGTAATTGTTGTAATGTACTGTGGAGTTGGTTCCAACTCATAGCAACCCTGTACAGGGTTGGTTGCCAAGGCTGTAAATCTTTACCGGAGCAGAAAGCCTCATCTTTCTCCTGAGGGACAGTTAGTAGTTTCGAACTGCTGACCTTGCGGTTCGCTGCCGGATTCGTAACCACTATGCTACCAGAGCTCCTTAGCCATGGGTGGAGAGGAGGGTAAATCACTGTATGGATAATGTTGTTGCTATTGTTGTTATTGTTGTTAAGTGCCATCGAGTCGATTCTGACCCATAGCGACCCTGTATAGGGTTTCCAAGGTGCTGTCAAGTCTAATCCGACCTTATGTATGACAGAACGAAACAGTGCCCAGTGTGTGCCATCCTCAAAACTGTTGTTAAGCTTGAATCCATTGCTACAGCCACTGCCCCAGTCCATGTTGTTTAGGATATTGCTCTTTTTCCTTTACCACACATGATGTTCTCCTCCAGGAACTGGTCCATCCTAACAATATGTCACAAGTATGAGAGATGAAGTCACTCTCCTGGCTTCAAAGGAACATTCTGGCTGTAATTCTTCCAACACAGATTTACTGGTTCTTCTAGCAGTTCATGGTACTTTTAATAATCTTCTTAAAGACCATAATTCAAATTTTTCAGTCTTCTTATTAACTGTAAAACCTCCCATGCCTATGAAACTATGGAAAATACCATGGCTTGGGTCAGACAGGCCTTAGTCCTCAAATTGATATCTTTTCTCTTAAACACTTTAAAGAGGTTTTCTGTAGCAGATTTGCCTAATACAGTGTGTCATTTGATTTCTTGACTGCTGCTTCCATGAGTGTTGATAGTGGATCCAAAGCAAAATGAAGTGTTTGCCAACTTCTGTATTTTCTCTATTTACAATGATGTTATTCATTGGTCTAGTGGTGAGGATTTTTGTTTTCTTTACATTGAGGTGCAACCCATACTTAAGGCTGTGATGTTAATCTGTAAGTATTTTAAGTAAGTCCTCTGTGGTTTTAGGAAGGAAGCAAGATTGTTTTATCTGCGTATCTCAGGTTGCTAATGAGTCTTTTTGCAATCCAGATGCCATGTTCTTCTTCATATAATCCAGTTTCTTTTATTATTTGCCCAGCAAACAGATTAAATAAGTATGGTAAAAGGATACAACCCTGGCACACAACTTTCCCAATATTAAACCATTAAGTGTCCCCTTGTTCTGCGTATTCTATATACAGCTTCCTTGTGAGTATAATTGAGTGTTCCAGGATTCTTGTTATCTGCAATGCTGTCCATAGCCTCCATGAGCCACACAGTAAAATATTTTTGCGGAGTCAATAAAGCACTGGTAAACGTCTTTCTGGTATTCATTGCTTTCAGCCAAGATCCATCTGATGCCAGCAGTGGTATTCCCCATTCATCTGTGTCAGGCTGGAACCTCTGTCAGTTCCCTGCCAGTGTACTGTTGAAGCTATTTTTGAAAATACCTCTAATAAAATATTACTTGAATGTGATATTAATGATTTAGTCCAATGGTTTCTGCATTCCATTGGTTTACCTCTTTTTAGAATGAGCACAAATGTGGATCTCATCCAATCTGTTGTCCATGTACCTGTCTTCCAAATTTCTTGCCATAGATTAGTGACTGCCTCCAGTGCTGCATTAGTTTATTGATAAATTACTAGACCCTTGCTTTTTGCTAATGCCTTCACTGTACTTTGGACTTCTTCCTTCAGTATCATTGACTCTGGATCATATGCTGTCTCTTGAAATAGTTGAACATCATCCATTTATTCTTGGTACAGTGACTTCTTTGGTTGCTTTCTACATCATTCAGTATTTTGCCAATAAAATCCTTCAATATTGCAATAGAGGGCTGAAATTTTTCTTTGTCTATTTCTACTTGAGAAATGATGAGCACGTTCTTTCCTTTGGTTTTCTAATGCCATGTCTTTGCACATTTCCTTAAATACTTTGTCGTCTCGAGCTGCACTTTGAAATTCTCTGTTCTCTGCTTTACCACCTTATGTCTTCCTTCTGCTTTGGCGTCTCTATGATGGATAGCAAGTTTCAGAGCATCTTCTGACATGCATTTCATTCTTTTCCTTCCATCTTGTCTTCTTAATGACCTCTTTCTTTCTTTCTTTC
The DNA here is from genome assembly GCF_000296735.1 of Chrysochloris asiatica. Taxonomy (NCBI): domain Eukaryota; kingdom Metazoa; phylum Chordata; class Mammalia; order Afrosoricida; family Chrysochloridae; genus Chrysochloris; species Chrysochloris asiatica. The sequence continues at coordinate 4,402,345 of NW_006408593.1, read as the reverse complement.
TTTCTGTATGATCTTCTTGATGTCATCCCACATTGCTTCTGTTCTTTAATCATTAGTGTCAAAAGCATAAAATCTGTTCTTGAGATGCGTTATAAATTCAGGTGGGATTTATATGTTCAAGGGAACATTCTGACACTCTTGGACTTGTTTTAATTTTCTTCTGTTTCATCCTGAGCTTGCATATTATCAGGTGATGGGCTGTTCCACAGTTTGCTCATGGTCTTGTTTTGGCTGATGATGTAGAGCTTTTCCGCATGTCTTCCCACAGATGTAGTCAGTTTGATTTCTGTGTATATCATCTGGTGAGGTTCATGTACATAGTCATCTTTTATGTTGTTTAAAAAAGGTATTTACAATGAAGATTTTATTGATTGGTGTTGAAAAATTCAATAATGCAAACTCTAGCCACATTTCTACTGCTAATTTCTTATCTTCCTACTACTGATCCTTCCTCTTTATTTCTAAACTTGGCTTTCCAATTACCAGTAATTATAAATACATCTACTTTGCATGTTCCATCCTTTGGAGACTAAAGCAGTTGATATAATTCTTCAATTTCATCATTATTTACTTGAGTAGTTGGTGCATTCATTTCAATAATAATAGTATTAATGAGTCTTCCTTGTAGGTGTGTGGATATTATGCCATCATATACAGTCTCATATTTCATGATGGATCTGGAAATGGTCTTTTTGATGATGAATGTAATGCCATTCCTCTGCACTTGGTCATTCCTGTCATAGTAAACCATATGATTGTTACATTCAAAATGGTTGATTCTAGCCCACTTCATCTCAGTAATACATAGGATATCAGTGTTTCTGCATTCCATTTCATTTTTGATCAATTACAATTTTCTTAGAATCATATTTCATGCATTCCATGTTCCAATGATTAATGGATGTTTGCCTCAGTTTCTCCGTATTTTGAATTGTGCCCCATCAACAAATGGAAGTCCATTCGTGTCATCACAGCCAGCTGTACTTTGAGGAGGCAGGTCTTCCCCAGTAGTACTCAGAGTGCTTTCCACCTGAGAGGCTCATCTTCCAACACTATATCTGACAATATTCTGGTGCTATTCGTGATGTTTCAGTATTCAGTGCTCTGGTGCTGACAGTGCTCCACCTCTCTTCATAAGGCTTTCAATGGGTAAACCTTCAGAGGTAGTCTGTCTCTCTCTTCTTCCTAGACTGTGTTAGTCTAGATGCTCAACTTCAATCTGCCTGCCATGGGTGTACCCTGGTGATATTTGAAATACCACTGGCACCAATTCCAACTAGAGGGTAGACACATATTATGAGGGGTGAAGGTCAAGGCAAAATAAATAAGTACGAAGGTGTGTGATATCTATCGATCAATTGATCGATAGATAGATACTTGAAAGAAAATGATATTTAAACAGGTTTAAATAAAAATTCAAAAGAGAACTGAGCAATGCAAATATCTTAGAAAACCAGATACTCTAGGACAAGGAATCAGCAAGTCCAAAAGCATGCCGATGAGATTTTTCTGGCCAGTTGTAGAAAATATTTCAAAGAGGAGAGAATGAGACTGTGTCATATGCTTTCTGGAGATTATTGATGATTTTGATAAAAACAATTCAATTGACTGCTGAAGAAGAAAATCCGATTGGAGTAGACACAAAAGAGAAGGGAAATACCTGGGTATGGAGAATACAGACTACTCTTTAAAAACTTTTCCTTGTAAATTGAGTGAAGGTTTACATATCAGATCATCACTTTTACATTCAACAAATCATATACGTTGTTTCATTACAATGACTGCAATCCCACCATATACCATCAGTTGATGGTATTTGCCTCTATTTACTTAAGTCTTATGTTCCTCCCTTAGTCACTCTCTGCCTTCATCTTTCCTTTCTATCTATTGTTGGTCCTATCCCCCCATGTTAACATGCTGGTGTGGTGCTGTAGTTAATGCACCAGACTGCAAAGCTATTTGAACTGTAAAGTCTGTGGTTCAAGCTCACCAGCTGCTCCTCAGAAACTCTATAGAGGGTCTCTATGGGTCGGAACCAACTCGACGGTACTTAACAACAACCCTCTAGCCCATGAAAAAATTTCCCTTCTCTGTAATCCCTGTTAACAATTATTGTTGTTGTTGTTGTTAAGTGCTGTCGAGTCGGTTCCGACCCATAGCGACCCTGTACAGGGTTTCTGAGGGTGTAAATCTTTACAGGAGTAGAAATCCTCATCTTTCTTCCTGGAGTGGCTGGTAGTTTCGAACCACGGACCTTAAGGTTTGCAGCCCGATTCGTAACCAGTACGCTACCAGAGCTCCTTTTATCAAGAAAACCTTTTCATAACATTTTACAGCAGTGTTCTGCTACAATATTAATCCTTTTGTGATTGACTAATTTCACAGGCAACCCTTTTGAGGACTTTTATTGTAAAGAGGAGAGAAGTGGTAGCTATAAGTCAATTGGGTCCAGAGAGTAATGTGTTAATGATAGACATATAAGTGTGTGCTTACTACACTGAGGAAACTTAGTCACTAGAGAGAGAAGAATTGATCATCATACGAGTGGAGGACAAATGTCTTTGAAGAGGTGAGAGGGACTGGGAAAGGTTACTGTTAGACAGACATCATTCAAATTCAAAGGGAGAAATAACATCTCTGAGTATGTAGGTTGGTATGTGGTAGGAGATTTTGTTGTGATTGTTAAGAGTTATCAGGTTTTGACTCACAGTGATTTTGTACAGGGTGTCTGAGGAACAGCTGGTGGGTTGGAACTGCTGACCTTATAATTGGCAGTGCCGTGTTTTTTTCCTACAGTGCCACACTAGGGCTCCATTGTAAGATCATAGAGGAGTTCTTTTTCACTGTTTTTTGTTTGTTTGCTATAAGTAAAAGACAGAGCTAGTTATCAATTGAGAGTGTGGGGAAGGAGTAATCAGACATTTGATGAGAAACTAGAAGGGATGAAGTTTTTATCTAACAAAAGTGAATGGACTGGAAGAAATTGGATTGCCAGGCAGCACAGGATTGCTAGAGAGCACACCTTAGAGTTCTTGGTCATACGTTTTATGTGAGATGAGTCAAGATTGCATAGCTGTGCACAGGCAAAGAGTGGGAGAGAAAGAGATTGACCCTTTCTTTCATACTAGCTCAGGAGAGAGAGGAAACCAAAACTAAGAAAATAAGCATTGTACAATGTTCTCATTTTTAAATTTAATTTATGTTTGCATCTGAAAACGTATAATATTTTCTATGTGTCTCCCCTCTAGTTGGAATTTGTGATGCAGCAGGAGTACAGAGTACTCATGACTTGGTTGTGACTTGAGTAATGGATAAGAAACTGTTACACAGAGAACGAAATGCATTGAAAATGAGCAAAATCCTTCTGGAAATATGAACAGAGTCACCATTATATCAGAATGTTTGTTATCATTTGTAGAAAACCAAGATTTAAAAAAATATATCAATTATAACAATGTGGTAATAGTGATAAAAAAGACATATCTATGTTTGCATATGATATTAAAAGTGAAAAAAAAATGTAAAGAACAGAGTGATGGTTCAGTAGTAAAATTCTTGCCTTTTGGGAGATCCAAGTTTGGTTCCAGGCCAATGTGCCTCAGTCACAGCCACCGTTTATTTATTTATCAGTGGAGACTTGTATTGCTGTCATGTTTAGTTTATTTCACTGCAGCTTACAAACTAAGATGAACTAGGAAAAAAGTCTTGGCAATCTAATTCCAAAAGTCACCTTTGAATTTCTATAGATCAAAATGATCTGACCCACAAATCATTGCACTGTAATAAAAAACCATGCTTTCAAGTGGACCCCATCAACAACTACATCTTTGGCCATGGTACCGGAACTAGATGGTGTGTGGCTGTCATTACTAACAACAGAATCCTGATACAAAAGGAGGAATGTGGAAAAGAATTTCAAATTCTCAATGGAATCCAGAATCTATGAAGCCACTTAGGCTGGATGAACCTCCAAAAACGGTTGCCCTGAGATATTCTTAAACTTTCAACCCTAAATCTAAACTATCTCCAGCATTTTTTTTTTAATAAAAAAATGCATTTATGGTGAAACCATGAAATGATTTAACCAATGTGAAAAACAGACTGTCACTTCCTTAAAAAATTGGGAATAGAAATACCATACGACCCAACCAATACTTAGAATATGTTTTAGAGAAATAAGGTTATGACACGAATAGATATATGTGCAACTGTTTTCATCAAAACACTAGTCATAGTATCAAATAATGTAAACAGATGCTCATCAATGCAAGAGTGATTAAATAAATTGGTACAAATGCATAATGGGATACTAGCAACATTAAAAAATAATGATGCATCTGTGTACCTCATAGCATAGATGAACATAGAGGATATTTTGCTGAGTGAAATGTTAATTACTTAAGATATATGAGACTCCTATTATTAAAAGGAAACACATATTTTCACCTCAAAGTAGCAGTATTTGATGGTTACCAGAGATAGTAGGGGATGAGGTGGTAAGTCACTAACTAGATGGTGGATACATATTAACTTGAGTAAAGGGTGAGGGGGGGACAAAGTGATGGTTTTTGTTGTAGATGGCATTTTACTTGCCCTAAACAAACAAATAAATAAAGTGCATAACAAAAACCAACAACAAAAAATAACTTATTTTAATAAGTAAAGTATGTCTGCCTTGATCATTGCATTCTTTTAAAGAATTATCTATGTGAGATGCAATTTACAATAGCCAACTGAAAGGTTAGATGAGAACCTATCAGAGCAATGTGTTTAAGTCAACAGTGGTAGAACAGTTTGGGATAGAATGGCAAAAATATTTGCATGACTTGAAAACTGTCATCCATGTAACCAATATAACAGTGTCCTTGAGTTACACCTGTATAAATAATATATGACTATGTATATTTACACGCACACATACAAACACAGAGCATTATCTGAGCCATGGAGTCAGGGTCTATTGCACCCTGATAGAGTCAGGAGCAACAAAGGTTTCTTATCAGTTTTTTTTCAATGTGGTACTCAGAAGCTTGATCATATTTAATTTACAGCTTTTTCTTAAGATTCTAGATGATTAGAAAATCATTTCATGTTTCTTGTGGTTTGCTGGTTCCCCTTCTTGAGATTGTAATGTTGAATTTAATTTGATCTGTCACATCTGATGCTGCATCTAAAACCCGGAGCAGAAATGTTCAGTGCGTAATTGTTTGATAGTATTTCCTACTTCCAGACAACAGCTCTGTTTGCTCTTTTGAACTGGAAGTTTTAATTGTGTCACAGCAAGGGACAGCATCATTTTCAAGAATTCTGTCCTGTCAGAGGGAGGATGAGAATGTGCTACTTTTTATTCCTTTTACAACAAGGTCAATGTTGGAGTTATCTCTCAGAGAAAACCCTGTCAAAACTAAGAGAGAAGTTAACATAGAAGATGGAATAAGGAAATGAATGGTGCTCTTTTAATCTGTTTTTGTCCTTCTTTCTTAACAGATAGATCATGCTTATAGAGTTTGGGGTGATGATAAAAACTGAGAGGTGAGAACCATATTTGTGACCTGTCATGAGACAAGTAGCACCAGCAAGATACAGTGTGAAAATAAAATCTCCTGTTGTCTTCAGGACCTGCCAAAATGTATCTCTGACAGACTGTGAAATTGAGTCCTGTAGAAATTGACACTCTGTTGTCTATTGGAGAACTCTGGGTGGGGCTAGGAGGTAGGAGATGAACAAGGTTGGGAGAAGTTCCCAGGTAGTTGCATATTTCAAAACAATTTTTAGCCAATATACTTAAAGGGGTAAGGGAAAAATGAAAAGAAAGCCATTTGCATCTTTAAAAAAATAAAGCAGAACAGTTTTCTGATTTCATCCAATTTTTTTAAAAAAGGACAAGCTCTCATCTAGTAATTTTCTATGAAAGATCTGGTGCTCTAATTTGAAAAATCATCATTGAACCCTGTGGGTCACGGTTGTACTCTCATGCACATGGGGGGTCACTATGAGTTGGAATTGACTATATGACAACTAGTAATTGTAGAATACTAAGTAAAGGCTATTTTCACTTCATGGCTGGCTTCACTCTGTCTCCAACACAATCTGAGCTATCCCTTTCTTCTATAGGTATAATGTTCTATTTCTAAGAAATAATGATGATTCTAATATTTAACACAACAAATAGACATTTCTGGGGCTAAAATGGAATAAAATTATAAGCAAAATACACACAGATGAGATACACAGGTGTATGCAATAGATAGATAGAGAGATAGATAGATAGATAGATAGATAGATAGATAGATAGATGATAGATAGATAGATAGATAGATGTTCAGATATAGAGTCCTATAGTAGTAGTGCTGTAGGATAAAGTACTGGACCGCAAGGTCAATTTGAACCACAAGGTCAGCAGGTCAAACTCATCAGCCCTCCTTGGAAACCCTATACAGGGTCTCTATGAGTTGAAATTGACTTGATGACACTTAAAAATTATTCTACATATACATATATAATATTTTGGTGGTGAAGTGCCATCAAATCAGTGCTGACTCATAGCAACCCTTTATAGGATTTCTGAGATTTTAAATCTCTGGAACAGAAAGGCTCATCTTTCTCCCTCTGAGAGGATTATGGGCTCAAACTTCAGATCTTGTGGTTTGCAGTCCAGTGCTTATAGTCTGGATCCACCATGCTCCCATGTATGTATCTGTATACATATGTGTGTGTGTGTGCATGCTTT
>NW_006408593.1:4393083-4394070 GCF_000296735.1 Chrysochloris asiatica | reverse complement strand
ATACATGTATATATACATGTATATATTGTTGTTAAATGCCATCGAGTCAATTCCAACTCATAGCAATGAGATATAGTATTTCTGAGGAGCGGCTGATGAATTTCGACTGTTGACCTTGCAGCTCAAACTGACCTTGCAGCCCATTTTCCTGTGGCACCACACCAGTACTTCGTACGTATGTATGTATATAACCAATCATACACTTCTAATATACTTCTATTGGAATGGACTCTAAAGACTTTTTGACTCATAGGAATCTTATATCGTATTTACCAGGCTATGCACTGGAGTCCTGATGTGGCACTGTGGGTTAATGCGCACTGTGGGTTAATGGGTAAAAGTCATTTGAACTGCAAAGTTGATGGTTCAAGTTCATCAGCTGCTCCTCAGAAGCCCTATACAGGATCTCTATGGGTCAGAACTGACTCAATGGCACTTAACAACAACAACATCTTTATTGGAGCCGAAAGACTCATCTTTTATTCCGAGGAGTCACTGGTGGGTTTAAACCTCTGACTTTGCAGTTTGCAGTCCAGTGCTTAGTCTAAAGAACTACGAAGGATAAGTACAGAGTTGTTAACTGCAAAGTTGGTGGTTTGTGGGTTTGAACCATTGACCTTGTGGTTAGCGGCCCAGTGCTCATCCCACAGTGCCATACCAGGACTCCATGGATAGCGTGTGGGGCCCTGTAAATCTGGAATTGATTTCCTTAGGTTCTGAGAAATTACACTGAGTTCTTCCTGGGATCGTTTTCTTCCCCCAGGTTTATTACTGAAGCTTTATGCACTTTCTGTCCTTTCCAGAACCACTTCTTTAAATGTGACAGTTTTTCTCTTTTGCCTTTTCTATTTATTTTTATTATAAAATACCTGAATTTTATGAAATAATCTGCAATAAATGTAAATATTTGGGAAATTCATGGTATGTAGTAAGTGCCAATGAAAGTGTGCTAAAGGAATGAATTCTCCTCATTTTCTTCTTCTCAAT
>NW_006408593.1:4380961-4391903 GCF_000296735.1 Chrysochloris asiatica | reverse complement strand
CTGACCCAAGCCATGGTATTTTCAGTAACTTCATATGCATGTGAAAGTTGGACAGTGAATAAGGAAGACCGTAGAAAAATTGATGCATTTGCGTTATGGTGTTGGAGGAAAATATTGAAAGTGCCACGGGCTGCTAAAAGAACCGATAGATCCATTTTGGAAGAAGTACAGCCAGAGTGTTCCTTGGAAGCCAGAATGGTCAGACTTTGTCTTTCGTACACTGGACATATTGTCAGGAGGGACCAGTCCCTGGAGAAGGATATCATGTTTGGTAAGGTGGAGGGTCAGAGAAAACGAGGAAGACCCCCCAATGAGATGGATTGGCCAAGTGGCAGCAGCAGTGGACTCAAATGTAGCAACAATAGTGAGATTGGCCTAGGACCAGGCTGTGTTTCCTTCACCCTACAGCAATAGTATCTTTATGGGAGCACAAAGTCTAATCTTTCCTCCATAGAGTGACTGGGGAGTTTGAACTACTTAACTTGGGATTAGCAGTCCAGTACTTATCGTAGCGTGCCACCAGCACTCCTCTGTGACAAAAGTAAACATACATTAAAACATGACAAAAGGACTCCTGTACTGCAGGGTAATACCTAGGCCATCTGTGATATCTGAGACATGCTGGGCTATTACTGCCAGCTGGAAATAGTGCACAGTGCATACGCTTTGAGCAACTGCACACTTCCCATGGCAAAGGTGATCCCCTGATGCACACAGTTGACATGGCTTCTGAAGGGTTGAGAGTCTCCTGGCTGGACCAGCCTAGCCCTGACAGTAGAATGCAGTGAATTGACTTCTCATGGCTGGAATTCTCACCACGGAAGGATAGAAGAAGATGCAAGCTTGCTGTTTTTCTCAGGTACGGGGACTTTTTATTTCAGTGAGCACAGAGGAAAATGATTGTGGTGGTTAAAAGACCTGGTGAGTGTAGAGTCTATATTTGGCCTCCCTGTGATAAATGATACATTTGAAGTACATTTACCTCCATGTGGGAAGTAACATATTTTAATGCAAATTCTCTTTTTGACCTTCCAATGACTTTCTATCAAATGAGATAATATTTATGTATGTGATTAATGCAGGCATGCCATGATTTGTAACTGTGGGGAGTTTTCATTCATTCATTTTTCCATCATACCAGTCACTCTTTAGCTGTGAAGCCAAATGAAATAACTCCTACTGCACTGTTAGTTATCTAAAGAATGGTGATTTCAGACACTTCAAAAGAATGCTTATTGAATCATGTCTAAAATGCAGTGTGAGAGATTAAAAATGTTACTAGATGCATGCATAAATGGAATTAGCAGAATGATTATGCACTAGTATAATATATAAGTGGCAAATGTTTCTTAATCACCCACTGTATGGTAGATTCAGAGGGAGTGGTGGATAACAATACAGATGTCATCTATTTCTATGTGAAAGTTTCAGTCTTGTGGAACAACGAAGATACACTTAAACCTCTGTAATTTAAGAAAGAAATCATCACCATAAAAAAACACACAACCATATGGGAGTTTACTAAGAGTTCACAAATTGCATTAACAGCACAGTTCCCACCAGACTCTCATTACTGCAGACTACAGCTACAAGTTGAGGGATTCCCCCAAACCACCTTAATTCAGCCAATTGATGAAATCTGAGGGTTTCTGTGATCATGTTTGGGTATGATAATTCATTAAAGGGACTCACAGAACTCAGAAAAATGCTATGCCTATGATTACAGTTTTATTGCAGAGATAAGATGCCAATTAGGATCAATCAAGGGACAAGATGCATAGGCTAGATGTTTGGGTGGGGGGCAAACTTGGAATTTCTGTGGTCCTCTGCCTGTGGAGTCATGAATGACATTACCTCCTCTGAATCATGATGTGTAACAGACAATATGCAGAGTATTGTCAACCAGGGAAGCTTACCCAAACCTTTGCAGTCTGAACTGTTTTATTGGTGTTTGATCACATATTGTGCATGTAACTGACTTTTGATCTCCACACCCTCTTGGATGTTAGACTAATGTCTCTAGACTTTAATCTCTCCAAAGGTTAGAAGAGGTATGGCCTGACCCAAAGTCCCCATTACAAATCACATTGTCAGGCTATGCAGTGGCTGAAGCCCCTAGTAAAACAAAGGTGTTACTACCAGACCCATCTTACCAGCGGCCTAGAGATCACCTCCCAGTAGCTGAGGGCAAAGGTCAGTCCTCTCTGGTAAGGTTAATTCTTTAATATCTGAAGTACGGTATTCCAGAAGACTTAATTGGGCTTATGAGAAACCTGTACATAGACCAAGAGGTAGTTGTTAGATCTGAGCAAGGGGACACTGAATGGTTTAAAATCAGGAAAGGCGTGTGCCAGAGTTATATTCTGTCACCATACTATTCAGTCAGTCTGCTGAGCAAATAATCTGAGAAACTGGATTATAGGAAGTAGAATGTAGCATCAGGACCGGAGGAAGACTCATTATCCACCTGCAATACACAGATTTTACAGCCTTACTTGCTAAACACAAAGAGGACTTAAAATACTTACTGATGACAATCAAAGACTACAACCTTCAATTTGCATTGTACATCCATGTAAAGAAAACAAAATTCCTCACAACTAGACCAGTAAATAACTTTATGACAAATGGAGAAAAGATTCAAGTTGTCAAAGACTTTATTTTAGTTTAATCTAGTATCACCAAATACGAAAGTAGTAATCAAGAAATCAAATGGCCTGCTGCATTAGGCAAATCTGCTGCACAAGATTTCTTCAAAGTGTTCAGTGGCAAACATGTCCATTTGAGGACTAAAGATGCACCTGACCCAAGCCATGGTATTTTCAGTCATCTCATGTATATATGAAAGTTGGACAGTAGCTAGGGAAGACATGATGCATTTGAATTATGGTGTTGGAAAAGAATATTAAAAGTACCATGGACTGCCAGAAGAACAAACAAATCTGTGTTGGAAGAAGTACAGCCAGAATGTTCCTTAGAAGTCAGAATGGCCAGGCTTTGTCTCTCATACTTTAGACATAGTATGAGGAGGGGCCAGTACCTAGAGAAGGACATCATGCTAGGTAAAGTGGAGGGTGAGTGAAACAAAAAAGGAGGCCCTCCAGTGAGATGGTTTGGCCCAGAGGTGGTAGCAATGGGGTCAAGTGTAACAATAATTGTGAGGATGGTACAAACTGGGCAGTGTTTTGTTCTGCTGCCTAGAGTCGCTATGAGTTGAAATGGACTCTGTGGCACATTAACAACAGCAGAGGAGTAACGCATTTTGTCTGTAGACAGACAGACTTCTCAGTCATGCTTTCAACTCACCAGCACTTAGCAACAACAATGAGATTAGAACAAACAGTATAATTTATGTGGGCAGAGGATAGAAGAAAAGGCAGTTAGGAAGGCATGGCAATAAAGCCTGATGTATTTAGTAAGCAAGATCATGGTCTGTTGTACTGGTTGGCAGAAATAATAGACTGGTTTGATGACCATGTAGAGAAATTTGTACTATATTTCGTGGGTCAACCCTGAAAATATTTGGCCAAAAATGTTACTTTTTCCTGAAAGAACTAAGACACATACACAGAAGCAGAGGAAGATACACTGACTAGATTGTTGTTGTTGTTATGTGCCATCGAGTTGTTTCCGACCCATAGCAACCCTGTACAGGGTTTCCGAGGGTGTAAATCTTTACGGGAGTAGAAAGCCTCATCTTTCTCCCGCGGTGCAGCTGGTAGTTTCGAACCGCTGACCTTAAGGTTTGCAGCCCAATTCTTAACCACTACGCTACCAGAGCTGACTAGATTAGTCCCTTCTTATATTAAAATACAATGACATTCATTATGATATAGAGGAAAGAGAAGTGTTACTGAAGTCAGAAGATATAGGCAAATTGATGAATGCCTCCAAAGTTAAATTTCCTTACACCTCAGAAAAGAGAGTTCATATGTTTGGCCTTGTCTAGTTCAGAAGGCCATTGTCTGGTAGATATGAAAGCTAAAGATGATAATCTTTCTTAGAACAATGTGAAAATCAAGACGGTGATGTGGAATTTTAAGGGAGTGAATTGGGGCCAGGAAGAGTGGTATTGGAATATATCCATCAAAATAGTGAGCCACTAAACTACCCAGCTTGACAAAATATGGGTTGATGAAGTATAACTTGTCCAGGGCCACCATCGAGTCTCTCCCTCATACCACAAGTACTGTTGCGTCTGATTGTCGTCCTCAAAATTTCCCCATTCAAAAATCATCTGAGGGAAGGCAACGAAACACACACATTCTGCTGAGTCATCTTTTAGTTGTTGATAAGAACTTCACCAATAGCTTTTCTATCAGGTTTTAAAATGTTTACTTCCACCATGTTTTTGTAAGTGTTGTCTCAAATCTAAATTATTCAGAATTGTACCTATTTTACAATGACTTTGAGACTCAGAAAGGTTAAGTATTTTACCTAAAGAGGCACAGACTCCTAGGATAATATAGATCAGCTTGACTCCAAAGCCCATCTTCTTTTTTTTTTTTTTTTAATTCTACCAAGTTACCATTTATATTGAAAATATATGCATGCCATAGTACTTCCAATTTGACCTTTGTATGAGACAAAACAATGCAAAGACATTAAAATGAGCACTATAGAATTGTTTGTGAAAAGGGAAAAAAATCACAAAAGAGCATGAATTCCATTAAACTGATAAAATAAATATTAGTAAATCTATAAATGTGAAGTATTACATACACCTTAAAAACTGTTAGTTAAAATTACAAGTGCTGATCTGCAAATATGTCTCATATTCATTTATTAACTGTAACCAAAGTCATAGTAATACAAACAACGTGATTTGATTTGAATATAAATGAGATTATACTGTTTGTTTGTAAGCATATAATATTTCTTTAAGGACATAAAATAACTTAATATTGGTTACTTCTAGGCGGTGAAGGTGGAGGAACATTAACTGCCGATTGTACTTCTATTGTGTAGAAATTTACTTCATTATATGCTTTGTTAGCTATATTTTAATGCACATAGTTTCATTTTTAGAGTAATTTTAGGTTTACAAAAAAATTGCATAGGCTTTACAGCATTATTATTTCTCCTCTCCCTTAGCAGTGTTTTCTATTATTAACATGTTGCATTAGTATGTAGCATTTGTTGATAAACCATTATTAATAAAACATTATTAATACATTTGTTGTTGTTATTAAGTGCCATCGAGTCGGTTCCGACCCATAGTGATCCTGCATAGGGATTCTGAAGAGTGACTAGTGAGCTTGAACCATCAACCTTGCAGTACAAATGGCTTTGCAGTCTGGCGCATTAACCCACAGCGCCACACCTGGACCCATTAATACATTACTATTAATTAAAGTTCAGAGTTTACATTAGGCTTAACGCCTTGTGTTGTACAAAACCATGTTTTAATAAATGAATAATGACAGATATGCACCATTAAATTAACCTGTGTGGCTCTATAGGATAAACACTGAACTATGGATCACAAGGTCAGTGGTTCAAACCCACCAGCTGCTACAGGGTTGCTATGAGTTGGAATCGACTAAACAGCACTTAACAACAACATTAGTCTGCAGAATGGTTTCACTTGTCCTTTATAGATACGGTAAGAATTATTAATAGGTAAAGTAAATGGAGAAATGTAGTGTCTAAGATTCCATACAGCTCTCAAAGACTCCAAGATATGAATCAGAAACCTAAATTGAACAATTCCAACATAGTTTTTCAACACCATTCCCCTGTGGCCAAAATTCAGGGCAACTGCATGTGTTAAAAAAAATGCATGTGTGTGCGTTGTTACTTTCTAAGTGACAGCTGGGCAGGGAAAATTGGTCAAAGGCTGACCTACAGCATATGGCCCCACAGGTTTCTTGATTCCCGCACACATAGCATTCTTAGCAAGGTCAAAAGCAGGCACGAAAGTGATTCATTAAACTTTTATGGTTGATGTGTGTTTGATGTGTACTGCAAGTCAGCATCTTGTTCATGCAGACCTCTGCTCGATCCCCTTGTTTAAAGGACAAAGATTCTTTTAAGTGAGAAACTTGAAAACTGCATGTGTAGAGGTAAAGAGCTGATGATACAAAATGTAGAGCCAATAGGATCCTGACGTTCAGCCTCAAGTTGCAATTTTTGGAAAAAGACATTGTAATTAATAATAGTTTTTCTACATCTGAGATTTACTCCTACACACTTATGGGAATTTAGCTAAATAACAACAGTAATGTTCTAATTTGGTATTTGTCATTTAGATGGAGTATAGTGTTATATAATACTTTGTCTACATCCAGCAAATAATGGCTCTCTGTCCCCAAGAAGCTTATCATCACTGAAACACATTTTTCTTTTTGGTCAAGGTAAATGGCAAGCTATCTTCAAAAATTTATGTATAGATAAGGTTACTGTTAGCTAAAAGATCAAGAGAAAGTCTTAATATACTGAAAAAAGAAGAAATAAAAAAAGCAACCCAACAAAATAGCTTCTTAAAATATGTAACATAGTTATTCATCCATTCCTTCTCCCTTTCACTCATCTTTATCTGTACTGGTAATATATTGGACTCCACATCAAAGTTGTCATTGGAGCCCATAAAACAGGATAATTGTTCTTAAGTTTAAGACAGTTTTTCTATTTTCTCTTTCTTTCTCTAACCTGCGAATTGGGTAGTTTCCAAATCCCTGTCATGGAGCTGTGGTATGCCTTTTTGTTTTAACATTTTCCAAATCTACATTTCCAACTCCAATTTCCAACTAACTCTTCAGGACATGATTTTCCATAGAATGTCTTTGCTAAGTTATCTCACAGAAATTTGAATCATGCCTTGTTCTATAAATGATAAACTCACTCCACCTCTACCATAGTTTACTAGACACATTCCATTTACATTTCCACATCCCAATCAGACATCCTGCATTTCTTGACTCAGGCTTCTTGAGTCATTTTTCACTATACCTTTCCACATCATTTGGTTTTAAGTTTATTCTCCAACATTTGCTAATTTTTGTCCTTCTGGTGTGGCACGGTAGGTTATTGTGCTACACTACAAGTTCGGTTTGACCCTCAAGTTCGGCAGTTCAAGCTCCCCAGCAGCTCTGAGTCAGATTTGAGTAAGCAGCATTTAAGGCATCCTGATGTGGCACTGTGGATTAATGCACCAGACTATAAAGTTGGTTTGAACTGCAAGTTTGTCGGTTCAAGCTCACCAGCCGCTCCTCGGAGAGCCTGTATAGGGTCGCTATGGGTCGGAACCACTTCAACAACACTTAACAACAACAACATGAGTTCTCATACTAGATAATGTGAAAAGTATATAAAAGCACACACATACACTCAAAAATTGAAAATATGCCCACTGTTCAAATATATCTAACACTGTATCAATTTGATATGTACTCTTAAATACACTCATGGGTTCTTATTAAGATTGTGACCTCTGTTTCCAGACATCCTGAGTCCAAATTGCAGCTCATCACTTACAATGCATATAGCATTGGACAATTTAATCAACCTTTCTCTGCCTTGCCTCAGTTTTCTTATTTGTAAAATGAGGGTACTAATAATAATGACCTCATAGGTTTGTTGAATACATTAAATGAGTTTAATTCAGGTAGAATGTTCCCTGTAGTGCTTGTCTAAATAAAGGAACTTGTTTTATTGTTGAGGAAGATGAGAGGAGAAAGATTTGACTATATTTTTTAATTAAAGAATTTGAAAGGTCTGTGCTGCATTTCTGCCATTCAAAAAAATAAACCACTCCTCACACCTTGAAGTCTATTTTTCTGAGATCATTTTATTAGAAAAACACTAACATTGCTTAATGGTGAGAGCTTCACATATTTATAAAAACACCAACATGTGCACTTTTTCCTTAGTGTTTCTGAGAAATCAGTTTTGGTTGGGCATTTTATTTGACTTTTCAAAGTTGAATAAGGTAAGACCTCTAATAATTCAGTATTCATTAATCTCTGTTCTTATACTTAAAAATGAAAAAGAGCATTTGTTCTACTTTGACTGTTAACTTTTTAACTCCCTTACCAGCCCACAAATCTGCTGTCTGATAAACCTCACATTACTGTTGAGAAATAAACTTCAATAATAAATGAAAATCTTATTTAATTTTTTTTTTCTTTTTTTCTGGATATATTGCTATTGATTTTATGATTACATAAAGTTTTTTGTTTTTTTTTTAATGAAGCACCACATGTTGCTTTCAATAATGAAATTAACAAATGCTAGAATAGGAACAAGATTGAGACATATTTGTCCATATGTTGAAGGAGAAAAATGTTTCCAATATACAGACCAATGCATCATTCTTAATTATATGAGAGGGCTTCAAAACATTTGTAGAAAAATGACCTTAGAAGATAATGGAATTTTTCCATGAAATTTTTGAAGCTCCTTTGTATAAGGGCATACTCAGAGTAGTTTAGGATACTAGAGATGCTTTCTGGGGCAAGAAATATAACTAACCTTTTTTTCACTTAATAAATTGGTAAATTTGTTAAGTCATTTAGACATGAAAAGGAAGGAAGACAGGGCTGCATAATATTATCACCCTCAGTGGAGTTTTCACATTTCATTAGAATATTGTAATATAGCATTCAACAAGGGCCTGTTATTGTTAGGTGCCATTCAGTCACAAGGGAGCTCTGGTAGCATAGTGGTTATGAATCAGGCTGCGAACCGCAAGGTCAGCAGTTCGAAACTACCAGCTGTTCCACGGGAGAAAGATGAGGCTTTCTACTCCCTTAAAGATTTGCAGCCTCGGAAACCCTGTTCAGGGTCACTATGAGTCGGAACCGACTCCGCAGTACTTAATAACAACAAATACGGTCACATCAGAATCATAGTGATCCTGTGTACAACAGAACAAAACCCTATGTGGTACTGCACCATTCTCACCTAGGTTCCTGTGTTTGAACTCATTGTTACAACAACAGTGTCATCCCATCCTGTTGGATGGGTCTTCTTTTTTGGCGGTCCGCGTCTTTACCATATATAAAGTCCTCCTCCATGAACAGGTCCTTTCTGATAAAATGTCCAACGTATGTGAGACTAGATCATGCCTTCCTCACTTCTAAGGAGCATTCTAGATGAAATTCTTCCTACACAGATTTGTTTTCTTTTTGGCTATCTATGGTACTTTAATAGTCTTCTCCAACTCCATAACTCAAATGCAGCAATTCTTCTATGGTCTTCTTTATTAATTGTCCATCTACCACATGCATATGAGGCAATTGAAAATGCTATGACATGGATCAAGCACAAGTTAGTCCTCAAACTGACATCTTTGCTCTTGAACATTCTGAATAACTTGTGTGCAACAGATTTGCATAATACAATATATCATTTGATTTCTTGACTGCTGCTTCCATGAGTTTTGATAGTAGATCCAAGTAAAATTAAGTCTCTGACAACTTCAATCTGTTCTCCATTTATCATGATGTTATTTATTGGTCCAGTGGTAAGGATTTTTGTTTTCTGTACATTGAGGTATAACTCATGCTGTAGTTTTTGACCTTCATCAGTAAATATTTTAAGTCATCTTTTCTTTAAGTAAGCAAGATTTTATCATCTGTACATCACAGGTTGTTAATGAGTTCTCCTCCAATCTGGATGCCATGTTTTTCTTTATATAATATAACTTCTCAGATTATTTGGTCAGGAAACACACTGAATAAAAATGTGGTAAATTAATACAATCCTGGTGCACACCTTTCTTAATTTTAAACCATTCAGTGCCTCCTTGTCCTGTTCAAACAACTGCCTCTTGGTCTATGTACAGGTTCCTCACGAGCACAATAAAGTTTTCTTGAGTGCCCATTACCACAATGTTATCCATAGCTTGTCATCAGTGACACAACTGGAAGCCCTTGAATTGTCAACAATGCACAGGCAAAGTTTTGTTTTTTTTTTGGTATTCTCTTTTAGCAAGATCCATCTGGTATTAGCAGTGATATCCCTAGTTCTGCATTCTCATTATGTGCCATCGTATGAAACCAGCTTGAACTTCAGGGAGTTTCTTGTCAATGTATGGTTGCAATAGTTTTTAAATCATCTTTAATTTTGCATGGGATATTAAGGATGATTTTCACATTCAGTAGGGTCACCTTTCTTTGGAATAGGCACAAATATGGACCTCTTCCAAACAGTTGGCTAAGTAGGTTTCTTCCAAATTTCATACCATACAGGTAGAATAAATATGGTGAAAGAATACAACCTTGTTGCACACCTTTCTTAATTTTAAACCATTCAGTGTTTCTGTGTTCTGTTCGAACAACAGCCTCTCGGTCCAGGTACAGATTCCTCATGAGTATAATTAAGTGTTCCGGAATACTCGTACTTTGCAATGTTGTCCATAGCTTGTCATGATCCACACAAGCCTTTGCATAGTCAATAAAGCACAGGTAAACATCCTTCTGATATTTTCTACTTCCAGCCAAGATCCATCGGGCATCAGCAATGATATCCCTCATTCCTTGGCCTCTTCTGAATCCACCTTGAACCTCTGGAAGTTCTCTGTCAATGTATGCTTGCAGCTGTTTGTAGTCGCATTTTGAATTCCTTCCAGTTTGAGGGGCTCATGTTTCAGCACTATATCTGAAAGTGTTTTTGTGATATTCATAAAGTTGTCAGTGACCAAATATTCAGAAGTAGTTCATCACTCCTTCTTCCTAGTCTGTCTTCATCTGGAAGCTCATCTGAAACCTGTCCACCATGGGTGACCCTGCTGGTATGTAAAATACGGGTGGCATAGCTTTCAGAATCACAGCAACTCCCAAGCCACTACAGTAGGGCAAACTGACAGATGAATTGTAGCACTTATATTTAGGATCTGTTAATTACAAAGGAGCTCTGGTAGCGTAGTGGTTACGAATCGGGCTGCAAACCTTAAGGTCAGCGGTTCGAAACTACCAGCCGCTCCGCGGGAGAAAGATGA
>NW_006408593.1:4374735-4375869 GCF_000296735.1 Chrysochloris asiatica | reverse complement strand
TATTTTTTATGCTTTCTGAATGCCTCCAGGTAGATGTGATCAGGAAATGGGCTTCCCTTTTCAATCTTCTTCCTGAGAAGTTTCAAGATACCACTGTTGGTCGTTTTGCCATATCTTAGGATTTAATTTTCGGCCTATTTCCTGTTTTGTCTTCTTGTCCCCTCCACAATCCCTGTTCAGGCCTTTTTTCTAATTGGAAACAGTTCAGGTCCAGCTGTGGCTATTTGGTTTTAATTGGAAACTGTCTCTTTAAATTTCGAGGAGATCTGTGTGCATGCGTAGTAGAACCCTCCAAGGGTGGGGCTGGGGTTCCCACTAGCTCAGGCACCCCTATAGTCACCAGAATAGAGGTGCGCAGATAGCAAGGGATCAATGAACAGATATCAAAAGAAAAGAATGTCCACACCTTTATCTCAGCGGTTCTGCCAGGCGTCTGTGTCCACTCCAATCCTTCCCCCACGTGGTTTCACCCAAGATGGCGTCTCCTGGAGCAGCTGAGAGTCCTGGACTAGAAAGCAATAGATTTCTTGCTTCTGCCACAAATTCCCCCAGCTGTGAGTCTTCTAACCTTCTAAGTATTCCTTTATATGTGGTTTAGCGTTCTGGGACCATCCCCTGAGCCTGCTTGGTCGGGTATTCTGTGTTGTTGGCGGAGCTCTCTGCTATACGTCCACCCGATCCGCCATCTTGTTTGTTCTCACCATATATGCTTTTAAATATTCCTGTTCTTGTTCGCTTCCATCCAAAACATTCCTGCTCAACTTTGTAAATTTTTAAAGCTTCACACAACACACACACACACACATATATATACACAAGGTTTGAATAGCAAGGTGGTTCAAACCCACATGTCATCCCCAGAAACCCTATATAGAATCATTGTGAATCAGTACCGATTCATCGGCAGTTAACATACATACATATATACATACATACATATATACATTGTTGTTGTTATGTGCCATGGAGTCGATTCTGACTCATAGTGACTCTGCCCAGAGTTTCCGAGGCTGTAAATCTTTACAGGAGCAGAACGCCTCATATTTCTCCCATGGAACAGCTGGTAGTTTCGAACTGCCGACCTTGAGGTTAGCAGCCCAATTTGTAACCACTACACTACCAGAGCGCCTATAT
>NW_006408593.1:4368642-4372185 GCF_000296735.1 Chrysochloris asiatica | reverse complement strand
TACTCCCATAAAGATTTACACCCTCGGAAACCCTGTACAGGGTCGCTATGGGTCGGACCCGACTCGATGGCACTTAACAACAACAACAACAACAATTACAAATAGGCAGACTACTAATGCTTCCTATATGGTTTCCAAGACATCCTGTGAAAATTAAAACCAAAAGAATAAAAAAAAAAATAAAAAATAAATGTTTTTTCTCCAATGGTTAATCATAACTCCAACAACACTAATAAGAGTGCCCAACAATGCTTCTATTAATATTCCTTGAAACTTCTGGAATCTCAGCACCCAAGTTATTTAAGGGAAGTCTTCATGTGCTTGAAAAATTACCCTAATCGAGTGACATTTTGTTACTCAGAGATCATCTGATGAAAATCTATGAATCATACATATTTTTTGTTCCAGATGAGGGTTATTTAAATAGTCCTGGGCTCCATACCATCCAGGATTTCAAGTAGTTGGCAAATCTCTGTCAATGGGAAATAAGCAAAGTAACCAGGTCTGTGAGACCATATAAGATGATGTTAATAAAATCAAATGTTATTATAAATTTCATAATTTAAAAATGTTAATTCTGTCAAATAAATTAAATCATCTCACCTGTTTATATGCCTGGTGTTGTTGTTAGGTGCCATTGAGTCAGTACCAACTCATAGGGACCGTATGTACAACAGAACAAAACGCTGTCCAGTCTTGGGCCAACCTCACAACTGTCGCCACGCTTCATCCCATTGATGCTGCCACTTTGCCAATCCATCTTGCTTTATATGTCTAGTGAGTCCAAAAAAAGTGCTGTTAACAAATATGAAGTCCTGGTGTGGCATTGTGGGCTAATGTACTGGACTGAAAAGTCAGATTTAACCTCAAGGTCAGCAGCTCAAACCCACAAGCTAATCCTCAGAAACCCTATACAGAGTTGCTATGAGTTGAAACAAACTCAACGCACTTAACAACAACAGCAAAAAAAATGAGCAAGAGATAAGACTGATAAAAACAGAGAATTCTCTATGCAATGGTCTTCATCCATACTAGATACAGCTTTATTGTGATTTCCATGCAGTTGTGTTTTTTTGTGCTTGTTTTTTTTAAATAATGAAATATGTGAAGACCTAGACTTAGAAAAACAAAGGGAAGAAAATTCAACATTTCTCAAGCTGGAAGAACTGAAGAAAAAATTCAAGCCTCAAATTCAAATATTGAATGATTCTGTGGCCAAAATAATGAGTGGTGCAGAAAGCATCAACAGAATATGGAAAGAATAGACTCACATAGAGATAAAAAAAAAAAAAAAAAAAAAAAAAAAAAGAAGAGGAAGGGCTGGTTGGTCTGAAGTGTGATGAGACCTGGGGACTCCTGAGCCCATAAAGGACATAGCCATGGAGGGATAGAGCTAAGAGTGAAGAATCCAGCTGATATGAACTAAGGGGAGATGCAAAAGAATACCTAAACTTGTAGATAGTACCCATTTGACCTAGCTTCCATGGCTTGATCATCACAACTTGACTAGAGAAAGAGGAAACAAAAAATTGTTTTGATAAAGGAAATAAGTGTAAATTGCTACAATTTGATGAACTTGACCTATACTCGTGGATGTAGAAGCTCAAAATACCAACTGAGAAAGGAGGAGTCTTCACATCAAGGATTAATCCTATCCCCTCTGTATACACAGTTGATAGGGATGGGCAACTTACATATTGACTATTTAAAATGGGGTAGGGGGGATATAAAGGTATGCAGAGCAAATCATCCAAGAAGCTGGGTTATATGAATAAAAATGTGGCATCAGAATTGGAGGAAGACTCATTAACAACCTGTGCTATGCAGATGATACAAGCTTGCTTGCTGAAAGTGAAGAGAACTTAAAACATTTACTGATGAAGATCAAAGAGCACAGCCTTCGGTATGGAGCATTTCAGTGTAAAGAAAACAAAAATCCTCACCACTGGATCAATAAACAACATTCTTATCAATGGAGAAAAGGTTGAAGTTGTCAAGGACTTCATTCTTCTTGGATCAACTATCAACACTCAAGGAAGCAGCAGTCAAGAAATCAAACAACGGATTGAATTAGGCAAATCTGCTGCACAAGACCTTTTTAAAGTGTTGAAGAGCAAAGATGTCAGCTTGAGGACAAAGTTGCACCTGACCCAAGCCATAGTATTTTCAATAACCTCATATCCATGAGAAAGCTGGACAGTGAATAAAGAAGACTGTAGAAGAATTGATGCTTTTGAGTTATGGTCTTGGAGGAGAATATTGAAAGGGCCATGGGCTACCAAAAGAACCAATACATCCATTTTGGAAAATGTGCAGCCAGAATGCTCCTTGGAGACCAAGATGGCCATACTTTGTCTCTCATACTTTGGACATATTGTCAGGAGTGACCAGTCACTGGAGAAGGACATCATGTTTGTTAAGGTGGAGGGTCAGTGAAAAAAATGGAGAACCCCAATGTGATGGATTGGCCAAATGCAGCATCAATGAACTCAAGTGTGGCAACAGTAGTGAGGTTGGCCCAGGATCGGGCACTGTTTCATTCTGCTGTGCAATGGTACTGACTCCTTGGCACCTAACAACAACAACAACAAACATCAGTGCCTTTTCCAACAGAGACTATTTAAATGAAAAGATTTGTTGTACATGGACTTAAATACATAGAAATGAGTGCCCAAAACATGTGTTTTACAGAGATTTTAGGACAACACAGTTATGTTCATCAGTTGGGTTATTCTCACCATTGCTCTTGCTTGAAAGGATGGTACGGTGATCCCCTTGTGTTTCCCTTGGCTAGTGTAACAGATTCAACGTGAATACCCAGGCCACACACTCACGTCAGAAGGAATTATGTGGCCAGTACTGGTGCTACAGGAGGGACATAGCTCTTCAGTTGGGTGTGGAGTCCAGTTTCTAAGCCATTTATATTTGAAATTGTACAACTTCAGACAAAGTTGACATAGGAATTTAAATATGTATAATTAGGATTTGGCATTATCATATAAACCATGCACGTATTTGTGAGGCTACAAGCTACGTTGTGTTAATCTAATTTTCCAATAATAACTTCATGTAACTATGTAAGCAGTAACAGACAATACAATAAATTTGTCACTGCTGCCAAAGTTTTCAAATTCCTTTCACCCGTATTCTTCTTAGGTATAAATCTAGTTTTGATGATCTGTAACACAGAGCGGTTCAGTGACAGTGTTACCATTGGCCTCTTTTGCTCCTGGATTAAAGTTTCCATTCTGGAGTGGTAGTTCCTGTACTATAGCTACTTTTTTGGAATATGGTCTTAATCCCTTCCATTTTCTAACTCTGCTCTGATATGATAAGCTACTTGAAATTTCAGAAATTTAGCATAGGAGGGGGCTTCAATTAGTTCAGGGGAACAAGGTTGTAGATGGGACTCAAGATTCCACCTAAGGTCCTATACTCTGTAAAGGCTTTGCACAAGGCCTATTTCACTGGGCAAGTTGTAGAACCCCTTTGAGGTATTCCAATCAGTTATAGGCTGAAGACGGGCTTACAAGTTTTCTCTAA